>NW_018023030.1:5597-15525 GCF_002006095.1 Pseudomyrmex gracilis | reverse complement strand
TTAATGGACCTCGGATTCGGATTCAGCGACCCCAAAAACATATAATAAACATGGTCTGATCCCCAGGCCAAAGAAATTTTTTTTTTTGTGTGGCTGTGTAATTGTTCACGCCTCTAGAGTCCAATCATCGCTTTCCGAGCTCTCATTGGCTCACATGTAGTAATTCATATTTCAATAACTATTGCGATTTTTTCAAAATAGTAAATAACTTTTCTGTTCAGAATAACTCGATCTACCTACACACGTCGGCTTTATAGTTCGGTGTCAGACACCCTTTTTTTTACGCAAGGGAAATGCGTTTACGCACACCCTGATCCAGACTAGGTCTGGGCCAGGGTAGTGTGGGACTCGCCCCGCCAAAAAGCACCCCGGCGGGGAATACCCACTAAAACCCCTGCGGTGTCCACCTTCCACTCTTTGAGGGCTGCCCCGGTACTGCCTTATCAGCTTGACCCAGAGGCAGCCCGGTGGGTATGGGCTTGCGCCCCATAACCTAGGTTGGGGGAACACTTCCCCTCATGCGACGGAGCGAGGGGACACAACCCCGCTCCGCCGCCTCTGGTGACCGCAAGTGCAATGAGAGGGAGTGACTGGCATGAGAACCGTCACTTTTTCCGTGCGATCGCTGGTCGAACACCTCTTTTACGGGGTGGACCCTTCTTTCTCCGTTTGGACCACGACCGAAGTCGTGGTCCCACTCTCTACGCTTTCCGCCTTCCAGGTACGGATCAGCCAGGCATCATCTGCCCACCTCAAGGGACCGGGCTTCCTCCTTTGTTTGGCTGTCTGGCGGCTGCCAGGCAGCCGACTCCTCCTGTCCTCTCCCTTGTCCCGCCTAGCGGGAGGAAGAGAGATTCCTCCTTCTGTGTGGAGAGTTGCGACGGACACGAGCGACCCGCCGGAACTCCCCTTCCTCTTCTTGGGAGCGGGGTCTAACCCCGCCCCCGTTAACTCAGCCTCTTTCGGGACTGGGGTGGGAACAGGCCCCACCGTTCGCCCAGCATCCTTCTTCAATGCCACCGCCTTCTTTGCCCCCGACCCCTCCCTATTCAAGGTTTCTTTGCCTCTCTCCACGGAGGTGGAGAGGAGGGTTGTTGGCGCGGCAGCTGTAGGGTCCCCAGGAGGAGAAGCACCTGCCATCAACTCCCGGTCGCCCCGGCTGCTTCCTCCCAGAGAGGGGCGGGGGCATGCCCTCCCCCCCATCCGGTGCTCAACGGGCTTGCCGGCGCTTGCACACAGCGGGCACCGGACAGGCGCCATGCACCCCCGTGCCAGATGCGACAGGCTGCCGAACCTATAACAGCACGGGGGCTGTTCCCTGCCCGTGCATCGCTGCCGGGTATGACCAAAACCCAGGCAGCGGTAGCACTGCATGGGGCGGGCCGCCAGCGCCTCAACAAGCAAAGCAACCCACCCCATGTTCACCCTTCCAGCAGCGGCAATGCGGCGCGCTGCCTTCAAGGGGAGATGCACCCACGCCGTGCCTTTGCCCGCGGGAGTGTATCGTGGGTCTCCTACTCTTACAAACTCCCGCGGACAGTTACCATCCCTCGCCAGAGAGGACACTAAGTTCTCCTTGGTGATATGGGCAACCAGCTCCTTTATTCGGATTTTCCCGAACTTTTGGGGTCTGGTCACCCTCACCGCGTTCCCAAAGAGGGCGGAAAGACCCTCGGCAAGCTTGCTTGCCGAAACCGCCCCCCCCCCGGGACCTCCAGCAAAACGCCACCCGTGGCAGAGGGACGAGGGCGCATCCCCGACACCTCCACCCCCTGATCACTGCCTAGGTCGCCCTTCGCAGTACCTCACTGTACGTGATGGTGCTGCCCGTCGGGATGGAGAGCGCCACCGCCGCCCTGGACGGCACCCGCTCCATCCCCGCCATCCCTTTCTTCTTTACCGGCCGAGACCGAGACCGTGGGGGAGATAAGGCTGTGGAGCCTTTTGCCTCCCCAACTCCTTCACGCGAGAGTGTCACCTCTTTCTACGAGGGGGAACCAGTCTCGCCGCTTTCTTTTTCATGAGACGCAGGCTGAAAGAGGTGAAAGAACTTGTCCCGAAACTCCCCCAGCCGGGCTTCGAGGACCGCCTCCACCATGTGGAGTACAGCCTCCTCATCCGCCGCACCCGTCACGTCTGTCTGGACCGACGCGTTACGCGTCCGGGTGCGGGCCCCAGACAGGGCCTCTTCTCTCCGTCGGCCGAGTTCGGGGGACAGTCCTCCCGACTCCTGCACCGATCTCCCGGCAGTGCGACCCGCCACAGAGACAGGAGGGGTTTCCCGACCACCCCTGCTCTTCCTGCTCTTTGCAGTAGTTCTTTCGCCCACGGCCCCTGCGGTGCAAGCCGTGGGTAGCCCGTCGCTAGATAACGACAAGAAGGAGCCCGGGACGAGAATTCCTTCACGCCGGCCACTGGGAGTCCTAATCCCCTGAGGCGTTAAACCTATTCTCTTGTCTTGACTCATTTCCATAATTGTAAAGATGAGTGGTTTAATTTCGGAATTTTCCTTCTCCTAGGACGGTTCCCGACCAAGGGTAACAAGCCCGTTCTGCCCGGGTTTGGAATCAGGGTTTTCCTTCCCTAGGTACACTCTTAGTTTGACCGCTCACTGAGAATCTGTCCGGCAAGGGAGACCCTGCCAGGAACCAAAGTTCCCGCCGGCATAGCCCCTCAGATCATCACGGTACTCAAGCCTGGGAACCACGACAAAGTGGTGCACCACTCCCAGGGTTGTCAGACACCCTGTATCTATATATATCTATTGTCTTTGTTTTTTTTTTTTTTTTTTTAACCGTTTATTGAGATCCTACAGCATCAATATATGCCAGACAAGTTGATATTTTTTTCATATTTGCGCTTATTTGTAAACCCGGCTTTATATCGCAATACAACCTTAAGCTCAGATCACAACACTAGTGGCTCTAGACTCTAAATACCCCTGTGTACTCTCTTTAATTCTTTATCCCTAAGTCCCAGTTTGCAATCCGGATCAGTTTAAACTCTCGAAATTTCCCTACGAATTCTTGTGATGCTGGCGCCCTCTTTTTTTTCAGAGACAGACTAGCCAACAGATCCGCTCGATAACCGCCGTCTATTTCATCTGCTTATCACTGTCCGTGATTACCTTTTGGTCCGTATTTACGGGTTAATAATATATTATTTTTTATTTATTTATTTTATATACATATACAAAAAAATCTTAATATCTTAAAATCCTTTTAATCACCGTCTTCCTTGAAAACTTAATATTCGTTTATTGTTTCTCCCCCTTATAAACCCTTTAATTGAGTCTCGGAGTCTAATGTTAACTAATAAACAAATTTTTTTTTTAATTGTTATGTTTGGCTCGAACACTTTTTTTGTCACTAGACTATTATACCGCTTTAAATCTTTGTTAATTTTTTACTTTTATTTTTTAATTATTTAAACATTTCTTTTAAATTGTTTATACTGTAACAATTTTCTTTCGTATATCCTCCGATATCAACAAACTGCTTTCAAGCCGTAACTTTTCTTTATAATATTGTTTATTTATTACCAATTTACAATATCTATTTATCAACAAGCTACATATGTAATTTGCTTACCTTCTTTTATTGACAATAAACATTTGCTTTTTGACCGGCGACTATCGCGAATTTCTACATTGATCTACACTGATTGTTTTTGTTTTTTTTTTTAAACAGAGGAACAACAAATCACTCTCAGATACACGGTTTTTTTCGCCTTTTTTTAATACGAAACCTACTCTGAGCGCCTGTTTCGTTTCATACCCAATAAAAATTTTTTTCAGTGTCATCAACTTATTCCGATACCAATCTTTAATCATTGATTTATTTTCATCTTTATCATTACTGCCTATTTCATAATTATTCAATAATTTCGATCATTCATTTCTAGACAACCCGTTTATTTAACGTCGCATATTTCCTATCGATTGCTTTTTATTGCTCGCAACGTGCTCCTGCTTTTATGTTTCTCTATTTTTTCCTTTGCAGGACAATAGAGCGCAAATGTCATTCGACCTTGTTACGCTGTATCCCGTTTCCACATGCAATTCTTTGATAACACGATACGTACAAATAAAATTAAATTACTGCTTTCCGTATCGTCCTGTCACGGTCGCCAATTGTGTATAATTGAACTTTATTTTTTCAAATAAAATCAATGTCGTTATTACAGTTAATGACACGTCGGCCCTGTAAACTTAATTAACTAGTCGTGACGCGTTCAACCACCCGAGATTGCAGTTCCACTGATTATCTGAGGATTTTAATTAATTGTTTACACATGCGGATAGGGATCTTATATTGACACTCTTACTGTGACCGGAACTGCACTTTCTGCTCATATGTTGCTCCACTTCCTATTACACTGCCCTATTTTTCTCACGGTCGCCAGACGGTTTATTACCTATCACCGACAAGGTTTTTATGTAAATTTAAGCAGTTTTATTACGTACCGCTTTCCACTATCACTACTTTCACCTTTCTCGCGTGAATTCTTTCACTATTCTGTGAAACGCGCTTCCTCGACTGCCGAATTTTTGAATTCTGTTATCAGCTTGTTTTACTGCGATACATGCATACTTACCTTAAGCTCAGGTCAAAAATATCTTAGGTAAGTTGATAATGTTCTGACCAATCGGCTACTTCGCCCTGACACGGCCAGTTCGTCGCTGATTCGTCTTCCGCATCGTGGACGTCTTCGCCTTAATAGTGATTCACGGCCACTCGTGCTTTTGGTGTTTAAAGCTTCGCTTTCCGTTTCGCCGCGCTGCCTCAACCAATCACATGGCCCGGTTTGGACAACTGCGCTATTTCCGGATAGGGAATCAACTGACCACCAGATCTACCGTTTAAATAAATTCTTTATTTCTTAAACTTGTAACGGTTTGACTTTTCGTGAGAACTGTTCCGTTCTTTTAAGTGAATTTAATTGCTGCGGAGTAGCTCGTCGGAATCAGGGAAGAGTAAGAAAAAGAGTGAACTCAGTGATTTAAAATAACAAAACGAATAAGGTTTATTCAAATAAAACAAAATTAGAAATAATATATACAAAAATAAAGAAAAGAAAATAATAGAATAAACCGAAGGAATTACTGTGCGTTGATTCTCAGAACGATGCGTGAGAAAGTCACGTTTTTAGCTGGTTCGTTCAAGTCTCCGGAAAGTAATACAAAAAAAACTAAGATATGTACATACGGCCGGTGATTTAAACGGCGCGACTCGGTCAAGGCCGTTCGGGAGCCTCGGCTAGATGTTTTGTTTCCTGGAACGCACGTTCCGCGGTAACGCTCGAAAACGCGTTTTATCGCAAAAAAGGCTCTTTCTCTATTGAAAGGAGGTTTACACAATGTCGCGTTACAAATTGAATTTTATTGGTTCTTGAGGAAAAATATTTACCGCGCCGAAAAGTCACTTTCTTCCGAAAAGTAGACTTTGTCGTTTGGCCGGTCTTTTTACGCTAAGCTTTTCTTACTTTCGCTCTTCGCTTCTTGCCCTGAAGCGGCTCTAACGGAAAGAGCTGGTTGACCCGACAGAGAAGACGCTATTCTCCACGAACGGTTTTAATAGAAATAAGTCCGGCGTTCCCGGCGGAGAATCGTGAGATTCCCGGAGGGTTTTCTAGCGGGAAGATGGCCGGTTTACCCGGCGGAGAATCGGAAGATTCCTCGAGCAGAGCGGAAAAAGAGCCGGTTTTCCCGGCGGAGAATCGGAAGATTCCCCGAGCGGAGCGGAAAGAGAGCCGGTTTTCCCGGCGGAGAATCGGAAGATTTTCCGAGCGGAGCGGAAAGAGAGCCGGTTTTCCTGGCGAAGAATCGGAAGATTCCCCGAGCGGAGCGGAAAGAGAGCCGGTTTTCCTGGTGGAGAATCAGAAGATTTCCCGGAGCGGAGCGGATGCCGGTTTACCCGGAAGAGAATCTAAGATTCCCTCGGAGCGGATCGGATCTCTGAGTTGCGGTCGGTTTGCCCGACTGAGAAGAAACTTCCTTGCTTGCCACTCGTGAGATCCGGAGATCGGAGCAGATCTGATTTCCCTGATTTTCGGCCCGGCTTTTATACCCGCGATTTCCCGCGAGCGGGAGTTGACAAGGATGCGCGGAAAACATATATTTGTTTGTCGCAGCTTAGTTCCGTGGCGCGGCGGGGCGCGCGGTGCGGGCGCGGTAACAGCTGGCACTTGTAGGCGCGGGGTAACGCGCGGTGCGGGCGGCGCGCAGGCCGCTTGATAGCGCGGGGAAGCGCGCGGTGCGGGCGGCACGCAGGCCGTCAGCGTATATCTAATATACGCTAAGTATCAAGTTCTTATTTGGCGCTAAGCGCCGCGTTTTTGGCCGGGACGGGTGGTTTATCCCGGCCGTACCGATGTGCATTGTTACAAATTATTTAACAACTGTATAAACCACTTTCTAGGCCTCTACAATGCACTTTTACGCGCTAACAAAATTGTTCGCTACGCTGCCCGGTGGTTAATATCTCTATTTCCTATTTACTGTATAATTTTACGAGCCGCTATTTTATAAACTGTTGACTCGAGAATAATCGCTATTGTACCCCGATTCCCGTTTCACGGTTCTTTTCTTTCGCTTTCCGCTACTCTCGGCTATCCAACGACTTTTTCTTCTCTGCGTCGGGCCTGGCTTTTTATCCTCAGGCTTCCCAACTCCAGCCAATTTCTTGCTCTTTCGAGTATTTGCCCGTATTGGAACTTTTTGGATTTCCCCGGAGATCTTTGTTGTTGTTCTTTCCGCATCTCGTCTGCCTTCTAGAACTTTCGGGCAGGGCAGGTTCCTGTTTTGTCGCGGTGCCAATATTAATAATAATAATAATCATCATCACATAGACCGAATTAATGTATTCGTGGAATCTTCGTGAAGTAATCGGTTAGTAATCGTAACTCGCAATAATAATAATAACAATACTAACATAATACTCATAATACTACTACCAATATAATAATAATAATAATAATAATAATAATAATAATAATAATAATTGTGAACATATTAAAGAAAAATAAACTCTTACTTACACAACCACAAACCTAGTCTGGTGTATAACCATGATAACATTCATTATGCTTATATTTTTATTTATTGTAAATAATCAACCCTCATTATAACAATAATAATATATATATATAATGTCTTTCATCTTTCTACTTATTATCTAAATATTAACTTTACTACCCCTAAATCTGTTAATCCCACCACCAGATGTGTTTGTTTATTATGCTTTGTTTTTCCTTTTCCCTATCTTCAGTTTTCTTTACTTTCCCACCATGGATCATTATTCTCAATGGTACATTTGGAGGTTTCTTTCGGTTGCACATTATGCTTCCGAATGTACGCCATGATTGCTTCCAATTGCGCCTGCGCCTGTATTGCTTCTTGCTCGCTGTTTTCTCGTTGCTCGCCCGTGTTGTTGCTGTCGGCGTCCGACCTTAAGGCGCGTCTCTGCAACTCCCGGATCTCTTGGAGTAGTTGCATCTGTTCCCTATTCGCCGTCGGTCGCACTGCGACCTGCGTCTGCGTCTTATGTAGAATGACCTTAATGTAAATGCTCAAATCGCACGATTCTTGCGACAATGCGATTGTGCGATTTATCTTTTGTGATCAATGTAGGACGAGCTTAAACTGACTATAGTCCGTTCAATGAGAGAAGAGAAGCCTCATGCTTATGGTTGAAGAAAAGCGGACAAAGAAAAGATAGCGAAGATCGTTCCCTTATCCGCACCACCCGCTGACAGCTTTATGAGCAGTAAAGTGGAAAGCTTAAGCTCGTTCTACATTGATTGCAAGCGCAAACGCAAGAGATAGATCTTGTAGAATTGACCAATCACGCTAATCAATTGGCTGATTTGAGCAATACGATTAGTCACTTCTACCAGACCTGTTCCTTGCGTTTGCGCTTGCAATCAATGGAGAACAAGTTTTACTGGTAGGAGATACGCGCGAAACAGAAAAGGTTTTGTCCGTTTAGATTTTCATCTCTCATTGAACAGATTATCACAGTAAAGTTATTTGAATTTCTTAAGGCGCTCGCAAAAAAACGCGGTAACCAATAAGCAGTTTTGCTTTTATAAAAAATATGCTGTTTTTTCATGAAAGAATACAATGGTGATTGGCTACCGCATTGCGCGGAAAGGTCATTCTACATAAACCGCAGTCCAGCTGTTTTATGCGCACGGTTACATTTTTTAAAACATGCGTATCACGGTGTACGTTCATTTTCAACCGGTCCAGTGGTCTCGCGGCCTTAGTGCAGGGGCTGCAAACCTGGAGGTCCCGAGTTCAAATTTGCTCACCACCTAAGGATTTTTTCCGGGCCGGTCCCTTTCAACGGAGTTTATCGGTTGATCGGCGAACTTAATCAGGCCTCCAATAATTAATTTGGGTGTAATCCCGAATTAATTCCCCCTCTCACAAGGCGATCACAAGTCACAACAACGTGAGCACGAGGCCGACACAGATAGGAACGCTTACTGTGAAAGACGGCCGTGTATCGCGTGGTAGCAGAATACTGCACAACTTAACCGTTATGTTCAAAAAAAATATTTAGCAGAATGGCGTATGAATATAAAAGGCCTCCTAGCCATTATAAAACCGAACCGAACGATTATTTTCATATTACCTATGTATCATTGTTGATTTTGTTTTATTTTTATATTGTAAATATAATCTATGTTTTAAAGTATAAAAAATTAGAACATTTTATTTGATTAATAAATAAAATATAATGTGTCTTTGACCACACAGGTGTGTTTAGTACACTCCTATTGTTACAAGCACATATCTTTTGTAGATTTGTTAGTAAATATTATATGCAATTCGATTATCTGATCTACATATATACAACTCAGAAGTAAGAAATAAGTTCTAAAAATATATGTGTAACGGTTCTACTTTTCGAGAGAAAATATTCCGTTGTTTTATATCTTTTAATTGTGCGGAGTAGCTCGTCGGATTCCAGGAACAGGTAAGAAAGTGAGTGAACTCGGTGATTTATAATAACGAGTTAAATTTATTCAATTAAAACAAAAGAAACAACAAATAAAAATAATATGTACAAGAAAATAATGGAAAGAATATGCTGCGGACTTTATCGCGCGTGAGTAAGTCACGTTTTCAGCCGGTCCGCTTAAGTCTATGTACAAAAACTAAATTCCGGGCAGACGGCTGGTACTTTAAACGCGAAAGCCTCGGTCAAGGCCGTTCAGGAGCCTCGGCTAGATGTTTTGACGCGTGAGTGCCGCGGTATTGCTCGCAACGCGGGTTATCGCGAGAACTGTCTTTATCGCGACGAAAGTCTCTGTTTTATAAAAGAGATTTACAGGCGGTCGGGTCACCAACCGAGTTTTATCGGTTGCAAAGAAAATATTTACAATGCCGGAAAGTTACTTTTCTTCCGAAAAAGTAACTTTGTCGTTCGGGCGATCTTGCGTCGCTAGGGTTTCTTACTTTTGCGCTTCGCTGATTCTCCTGAAGCGGCTCCAACGGAAAGAGAGCCGGTTTTCCCGGCGGAGAATCGAAAGATTTCCCGAGCGAAGCGGACAAGAGAGCCGGTTTTCCCGGCAGAGAATCGAAAGATTCCCCGAGCGGAGCGGAAAGAGAGCCGGTTTTCCCGGCGGAGAATCGAAAGATTCCCCGAGCGGAGCGGAAAAGCGAGCCGGTTTTCCCGGCGGAGAATCGAAAGATTCCCCGAGCGGAGCGGAAAAGAGAGCCGGTTTTCCCGGCGGAGAATCAAAAGATTCCCCGAGCGGAGCGGAAAGGATGCCGGTTCTCCCGGCGGAGAATACAAGATTCCCCCTGGAGCGGAGCGGATGCCGGTTTACCCGGCGAAGAATACAAGATTACCCCTGGAGCGGAGCGGATGCCGGTTTACCCGGCGGAGAATACAAGATTCCCCCTGGAGCGGAGCGG
>NW_018023030.1:1850-4326 GCF_002006095.1 Pseudomyrmex gracilis | reverse complement strand
ACAAGCGGCATGCGCGCCGCCCGCACCGCGCGTTTCCCTGCGTCTACAAGCGGCCTGCGCGCCGCCCGCACCACACACGTTTTCCCGCGCCTACAAATGCCACTTGATACCGCGCCCGCACCGCGCGCCCCGCCGCGCCACAAAACAATCAGCGTAACAAACAAACAAGTGTTTTCCGCGCATCTTGTCAACCCCGCCCGCGGAAAACTGCGGGTATACAAGCCGGGCCAAAAACCGAGAAGATCAGATCTGCTCCGATCTCCGGATCTACAGAGAAGCACCTAGGAAAGCTCCTTCTCGGTCGGGCAAACCGACAGCGACTCTACGATCCGATTCTCACCGGGGAATCCTTTGATTCTCTACCAGGTAAACCGGCATCCGCTCCGCTCCGCTCCAGGGAATCTCTGATTCTCTGCCGGGTAAACCGGCATCCGCTTCCGCTCCACGCCGGGGAATCTCTGATTCTCTGCCGGGAAAACCGGCTCATTTTGCTAGATCTGCTCTAGGGGAATCTCGTATTCTCCGCCGGGCAAACCGGTTCATTCCGCTAGATCCGCTCCAGGGGAATCTCGTATTCTCCGCCGGGCAAACCGGCTCATTCCGTTAGATCCGCTCCAGGGGAACGAGCGAATAACAGCGCCGTATTAGGCTTAGCGAAGAGGGCCGGCCGATCAGTAAAGATCACTTTTCCGTAAGAAAGCGACTTTCATGCGATGTACGTACTTTTCCCAATATCCTGCGAACTTGATAAAACTCACTGCTCAAATCACTTTTTCGTAAGAAAGAAATTTTTTCACAGTGTAAATATTTTTTCCGAGTTTATAAAACTCATTTTTCAAGCGTCGCCGGTTAAATCACTGTTTCGCAAATAAGCGACTTTCCGTGTGTAAATATTTTCCGAATCTGACTGGATATCTTGCGATCGTGATAAACTTACTTTTCAAGCACCGCCGATTTAATCATTTTTACCAAAATTTATTTTTTAGTACATTATATTCCTTTTTCTTTCTTTCTTTTATTGTAAGTATTCTTCTTGTTGATAGTAATAAATGCTATTATTTTTCTTGTTTTGGAACTAACCAAGTGCAGTCTATTTTACTTCACCCTGATACCGACGAGCTATTCCGCAGCTAATATTAAATTAACTTAAAAACGGAGTAAGCCTAAACAAAAGAAAAAGTAGAACCGTTACAGTTCTGTTTCGTTTTTATAGTCTACTCGTAGTATTAATCAACATTATGGTATTATCCACAGTTAGTCTTAATATTACTACTGTCAAATAAACATATATATTTGGTTGTTAGGTGATAAGTGTAGCGTTGGTCGTATTTCGCTTTGTTAAGTTATTTTTTAATTTATAGGTAATTGTAAGTGTAGGTGGAATTGTTTTCGACGTTGTAGGATAATTTTGTTTCGTTTTAGTAGACGGCGACTAATAAAAGTAACGGCTCAAACAACAGGGCACTTCCCTAAACACATACACACATAAACTCAACTCATACCTCATTAATGGAGTGTTCATACACTATTCGCACACGCACATCACCCACTACACATAACACACACAAACATTTGTTAAAGGAAACACTTATACCACAATCACTCCAACACCATTCATACCTCCTTAACGAAGCAATCATACACCACACATTTGCACACACATATCGCAAATAACTCGCCAACATACAAACATTCACTAAGGGACACACTTAAACAACAATCACTCTCATGCAGTGTTGCTAGATCAGGCCGGCCAGCACCAAGAGCACCGAGGTGGTAGGAGCACGCATACAGCGAAAACCGCCGTCCGTGTGCGTGACGTCACGCTCGGCTGTTCGGCTCGTGAAAGAGCACAGACATACTATGTTCTGCCTCGCTTCCACCCGTAACGCGAGACACTGAGGCTAGAAAGCAATGTTTCGTTGCGCGCTTGTAGCGTATGACAATATGACAACGCAAAATGCTTTTCCATGACTTATAATCTTGGAAAAAGTAGAAAATATTCCTCTAAATAAAAAGTGTGTGCAAACAATCAGAATCGATTCTCTCGATCTTGATTGTTACCTCTTTTCCGCGATGCTGATTGGTTGTCTCGAACGTGTGCTTCGTTCACACGTTACATATTACTAGCTGCAAGTGGAACTTGTCCTAACTGTCATTGCGATGAGGGTTATGATTGCATATGACAGATTGAGTTGTATATTTATTTTTATTATAAAAGTAAAATTGTGCGCGAGTGACACACAGTGACAGTGAAAGAAATAGTGATATAATTTTGAGTTGTCGCACAAAGAGACGATCGAGAGTATTTTTTTTATATTGTAAAAAACCTTGTGAAAAAAATTGAATAAAATAAAATGTATGTGATATCTTTAGAACAATTAACCTGTTTATTATACCAATTAAGAAATTTTGAAATCTTGGAGTTTAATATAATATTTTTTTTTATATTTTGTTTTGAAAAAAAATATGCGCG
>NW_018023030.1:0-1790 GCF_002006095.1 Pseudomyrmex gracilis | reverse complement strand
TTCTGTTTTTTGACATGTAAACTGAAAGAAATCTCTTTATAATTTATGAAGAATTTTGATTTTTTTATAATATAATTTGTTGTAATTTAATTTTTTAATAAGAGAATCTCATCTCTGTATCATATAATTGTTAATAGTAATGNACTTTATAAAATGCAATTTATAATAATAAATGTATAAACCANATCACCAATAAATTGTTCTACTGTCAATTTTTATATCTAGACGAAGAAAAAATAATATTATTTTTTAAATAAAAGATTTCTTTTTTGTACAAAAGTTTTGTGTTTTTTTGTATGTTTATTTAATTACTTTGTTTTTTACAAAATATAACACACGNTAATATAATTTAGGTTAACAGACTACTAGCAACATGAATATTTAGAAAATATATTTAAAATATATGTTGACATAAATAATAATATCTTCTTTAAAATGTATTGTTTTATATTACAACTTGGTTTAGTTTAAGGAGCGCGTTATATATTATCTATATTCTATTCTATATGTCACATGAACTATAGATTTCCAGTACTGGCAGTGAATATCGGAACGCAACTCTAATAAGCGACAGAATGGGTGCGTTCAGACAACTCAACAGTTGTGCACAACGGTTGAGAGATAATTACTTATAAATGGATCATACTTTTAGAACCGTAACAGA
This sequence comes from Pseudomyrmex gracilis, assembly GCF_002006095.1. Lineage (NCBI taxonomy): Eukaryota > Metazoa > Arthropoda > Insecta > Hymenoptera > Formicidae > Pseudomyrmex > Pseudomyrmex gracilis. The sequence continues at coordinate 1,126 of NW_018023030.1, read as the reverse complement.
TTTTGAGGAATAGTCCTATCACAAGTAATGATCTCTCAACTGTTGCGTTTTCTGAACGTAACCAATGATAAAATAGTACTGAGGTTGGCAACTGGGTGATTACCGCGGACAAACTACAATGGGTGTGTTTTGCCGAAGTTAGCGCTACGTAGCGCTACGTAGCGGCTTCATGTAGCAGTTGCAACTGCTGCGTTACTTCTGCTGGATAGTATTGCTACGCGCAGCATGTTCTAAGCATATATGTAATACTTCTATATTGCTCGTTTGGCTTGGAAAGTTCCGAAAACATTACGGTGCAAACGATATATCGTTCTCTCACTCTGTCAGAAGAATCGTGTGTTTTGCGCATGCANTGAATCGAGGGAGTGGGGGTCAGATCTGCGCAGCTTACTTCTACCTCAGAATCTAGCGCATGCGCAGAACGGTCAATACATCTATCATCTGTCTCACTTTATCGGCGGACAAACCGCTCATGGGAAATATACGAAGCGAGCAATATAGGAGTATTACATATATGGTTTTAAGTAGTGGCCGCCATTTTTGTAAGCAGTTGCAACTGCTACATGAATCCGTTACGTAGCGCTACGTAGCGCTAACTTCGGCAAAACACACCCAATATAATGCTCGCTGGCGCTTGCGAGTAATAAGTGGAGAGAAGAGATAAGTGAAAGAGCAGTGTTCGTAACTTGAAATATGTTGGTAGAGGAACGGCACAGGTTGTGTCCAGTTAAGCAAGAGGGAACGAACGAACACAGAAATGCAAGAAATACAGGAATTAAAATGCAGGAATAGCAGGAAATGAAAGAAAGTGCAAAAGAAGAAATGAGAAGGCGGCTCCTTGATCTGTTGCGGAGTATGTGCAGTAGCAGATAGTTGTCTGNACTTTTTCGACTTCTTTCAATTCCTGCTATTCCTGCATTTAAATTCTTATATTTTTCTGCATTTTTTGCGTTCGTTNGTTCCCTCTTGCTTAATTGGACACAGTCACATGTTTATAAATGATACCATTACGATGCCATACAAATTTTTACAGATTAGAGATTAGATCATTTTTTTGCTGAGAAAAAAGATAAAAAGAGAAAAAAATTATGAAAAATTTTCAAACTAAAGAATAAATTAAAATTTG
>NW_018023029.1:6699-15821 GCF_002006095.1 Pseudomyrmex gracilis | reverse complement strand
GTGACGTCATTTCCCGCGTGACGTCATATCCTGCGACGTCAGAGCCACGCCCCCGCGTGACGTTATAGTGACGTCACCCTCCCCCTGTGACGTCATACCCCCTCCCCCGCGTGACGTCATAGTGACGTCATACCCCCCCCTGTGACGTCATACTCTCTCTCTTTGTGACGTCATACCCCTCCCCTCCGTATGACGTCACCCCTCCCCTTGTGACGTCATACCCCGCGCCCCCCTCGGAGCTCCTGGCTTAGAACTCTCATAGTTACACTACTTACGTCGGACTCTTCCTACAAATTATAATATATGGTATAATCGTTTTAATGCACAATTTAATGCGACTTTGTATTAATATTGTAATAAAATTATAAGATTACTTATTGACTCTGATTCCAACGGAGAAGATGCACGTCGTTTACATATTTGACGAGAAGTTGCCGACGCAGTAATAACATTTTTTTCAGAAAATGGCGCTAAAAGTAAAAAGCAATGTTGCAAAATAAAAAATACACGGTATATATAAAAATATTTCAAGATAAAAATGCCTACTTGAGTGTAAATTATCATCATTTCTTAACACTTCGGATGACGTAGACGCTTGAGGGAATATAGACGCAGCTATAAATTAATATTATGATATTAGTTGTTTTTAGAATCAAGAGGCACGGTAGTGCCTTGCGCCAAGTTCACGCGCAACGAAGTGGCGCCCGAACTGCGCGAGCACACTGTGCCTTATATACGCGAAATTCAGGCATTTCAATAGAGGGGAGATTTGTAATCAGTCATTTCTTAACAACGACTGAACCGATCGACTTCATTTTAGAATCGTTCGATTCGCGTTGAAAAAACGAAGAAAAAACTGTTCTTGCGTTTTTTTCGTTTGGAGCTTCTGAACGGAGATTATAGAAGATAAACAAAAATGTGTGTGAAAAATTATTCTATCTATATATTCGTCGTCTCCCAACCAAGAATGCGTGCAGGAATGTGTCCGGGTAAGTTCTAAAATGTGAGCACGAATGTATCCAGGTTAGTTCTAAAATAAGGGATATGAGCGTGAACGAAAGAAAGGGAAGAGTATGTAATGAGAGAGAGAGAGAGAGAGAGAGAGAGAGAGACAGAGAGAGACAGAGAGAGACAGAGAGAGAGAGAAAGAGAGAGAGAGAGTAAGGGAATGAGTGAATAAGTGAATGAATGAGTGAGCGAGCAAGAGAGATCAATGAGTGAGTGAGAAAGAAAGAGAGAGAGAGAGAGAGAAAGAGGAGAGAAAAAGTGCAACGAGAGTAATTGCGAATATCATGAAAAAAGGACCAACAAATGACCGTAAGTACAAAAATAATATAATAATAATATAACTACATTAGGTTATGTTTTCTATAAATGATCTTTGACAATCATCCTTTACAGCTTTATAATATTAAAACTTCCACATATCTCACATAAATGAAAAGAGCAATACAATATATTTATTTTATTTTTTCTTTCAGATAAACAATTTTTTACATATGGTTTTGTAAACCCTGGACACTTGTGTTTAATGCAATGTTTTATTCATGCGGTTTTATTCAATAATTAAGGAAAACCATTATTTTGATTAAACATTAATGTCCAAAGTTTACAGGGTTAATTAGGGTTAATATTTACATTAATTTATATTATTTATGATGTGTTATTTATTATAAACATTTTTTTTTATTTATAGATAAAAATTATATAATTATAAGGAGAAGTTCTGCCAGTACTTTGAAGGATATTGCTGAAAATGGTGAAGAAGAAGCATGCAGTGATCAAAGATGATGACTCCATTAATTACATTATTCAATAAGGTATAAAATACTGATAATATTATAGTATATATAGTAATATATATGTGCATGTGTCTTGTGATAATGCCAAAGATCACATTGCAATGATGTGATCTTTGTTTGTCACAGTGTATACATGTTGATTTTTGTTATATATTGCGATATATATATACATTTTAGAAACTTAAGATAAAAACGGAAAGATTAAAAATATATTAAGTAAAATGTGACCTATTAAACAAGATAAATAAATATTTTGAACGTTCCAATAAATAAAAGAGTGAATATTTTATGACATATATATATATATGTATATAAATGTATTCACAAAAATTTTTGTGAGTAAATAAATAACTGTATTTAAGATCTACTTAGAGAGCTTTATTACATATATAACAAACTATAATAAGAAAATATTTTTTAAAGTTTTCTTATGTTTAAAATGGCGGCGTACTTGCGGAATCTTTTTTCTGCAGTTTCAAAATCCGTGTACAAGATTCTAGGCACACGGGATTTTTCAAAATATTGAAAACTCTCTTTGCGACATTGTTATACGTAAATTTTAGGTCAAAAATGCAGCTCTTTTGTAAAAATAACCTGCCATTTTGTAAAAAATCATTATTTTGACAAATTCCTACGTACTTATCTAGTCTTTGATAATGAACAATTTGTGTTTTGTTCAAGATCAAAACGTGTGCCTAGAATCTTGTACACCGATTTGAAGCTGCAGAAAGCAACGATTCCGCGAGTGTGTGAACCAGTGCGTCGCGTCACTTTGACATAAAAACAATTTTTTAAACATTTCTTTAGCTTGTTTTGTACATATGTGTAATAAAGCCTTCTAAGCCCTCTATAAGCAGGATTTTTAATAAAGTTATTTATTTACCACAAAAAGTTTCCAACCTTACGTATCATTTTAGGACCTCAAAAGTGGCTTAAACCGTAATTTTTTTATTCTGAATAATTCAAAAAACGCAAAGACTGAAAAATGCACGGTTTATAATTTTACTGTATAAACAGTTACAACTCTAGAACCTTATGCTGTGTGTTATACTGTATTCCATAAGCATGAGATTAGATTGTAGACTAAATTGACGCATACTTCTCGGAAGAAAAAGCGCTCACGTTGGTACATAGTCATCTGCAATCCGAGATATTTTCACAAAAATCGTCTCTTTCTACATTTCTTAGATAAAATGTATATTTTTAAACATATATATATTTAAAAATATACATTTAAATGTCTTGACTTGAATTTATTTAAAAAAAAAAAAACCGCAAATAAGACCAATTGTTTATAGACAAAACTAGTTTTATTTTGATTTCACAAAACATAACTCCAAAATAAAAAAACTAGTTTTTTTTATTTTGATTTCACAAAACATGACTCAAAAAGCATGTTTGATTAAAAATTATTTGCTTTATATCTCAAGAATTATAGGCATAAAAAAAATTATATTTTCCAGTAAGCGCAAGTCTTTCATAAATATAATATTGCTAATAATGTGGGTTAATGGTAAATTAATAATAAAGCACACACACACACACACACACTTGTTTATTTATCGATCTAAAAAATAATACGCGAAAAGACATCGCCCATCGAACAAAATAATTGTATGCTTTTAACTAGTAGAGGACCGGTATTCTTCCATTGAAATCTTAAACTTTTTTCACAGAAAATTTACGCATACATATACATATGTAACCTAGTATTATAGAGTATGCTAAGTCTGTTGGGAAACATACGAGTCTTCTAAAGATTATAACGAATAAATGTGTAAAATATTCAGTCTTTCATTTATTGAAACGTTCAAAATATTTAATTTATCTTGTTTAATAGGCCATTTTACTTAATACTTTTAAATCTTCCTGTTTTTTTATCTTAAGCTTCTAAAATGTTTGCTTTTCCCTCTATTTATTTCTTATTTTTTATAAAGAATGCGTATAGTTAGAAAAAGTTTGCACAAGACATTCAGTTATAAGAATAAATTCTTTGTTATATGATACATATATGCACATACACGTATATGTACACATATACAAACATCACTCACGCACATACAAATACATATATTTCTGTACATTCAATTGTTTTCTGTTAACTAAGCGATTTGATTTTCTTACCCGAAACATAAACAAATCCTGAGAGCAAACAGATCAATACAAATGTCTGTTCGAATCGCGGCATTTTTATGTGTTTCGTTGTGCAGTTACCGCAAATCGAAGAGCGCTGCTTCTCGTTAAACCACAAAGTAAGAGCAAATTCGAATATCTCCAAGAATTATACCCGAAAGAGCAATGATATTATCCAAGGTGAACAACAACCTGCTAGCTAAGTACTCAAAGTGGCAGCAAGCGACTAGTGATGCTGTGAGCAGTGCTGCCAGAAATGGCCCGCACTCGCGCATGCGCGTTGGTTTAAGCTGAGCGCGCAGTAGTGTAGCTATAGTACGATGTGTGGTTCCAAAGCGAGGTTTTTGCGCGCCAAAACGTTACGCTTTTACCGGGACCGGGTGACACAACAGAAATGCGGAGAATCCTACGAGGGAAAATAGAAATAAGGTAAGTTCAAAAATAAGAAGGTACGACAAGAAAACATGAAGGGGAAAGAGCCCGCAAAAAAAATATGCATACGGAAATTTAGAAAAGTTTGGTTAGATGACAATATTTTTAAAGATTGGTTAGCACCATCAGAGAATGATAATAAATCATTTTGTAAAATTTGCAATATTTCCCTGCAATGTTCTTGATATAATTTATTACGGCATGCCGAGTCAGCTTCTCACGTAGACAATGTTAATATAGTAGTGCTGTAGAAATTAATATCTCAATTGAAGAGACTGTTTCACATTCCGACAAAGTAAAACGCTGAAATTAAATAAGCAGCTTTTTCGCGGAACATAATATTGCTTTTTGTACAGTTGATCATTTAATTCCGTTGTTGAAATATGTATGTGTAGATCCCGAAGTTGTACAAGATATTACACTGGCACGGACTAAATGTACACAAATAGTAAAAAATGTAATTGCGCAAAGAGAAGTAGAAAAAATTGTTCAAAATTTAAAAACATCTAAATTTTCAGTTTTAATAGATGGGAGTATCGATATAAGTGACACAAAACTTTTGTGTATTCTCGTAAAATACGTTTCAGCAATAAATTTGGGAAGCTTTAAAACATTATTTCATATTAGCAGTATCAGACAATAAATTAGAATCAGCCGAAATTATTTTAAATCAGTTATATAATAATGATATCAAAGCTTATTTATTATTTTTAAAATATGTATTAAATTTTTTCAATTCGTTTAATGCACTTTTTCAGTCACGTAAAATTTTAATTCATAAATTATTTAGAAACAGTCAACAATTAATTGCGCAAATAGCAGACAATTTTATAACCTTTGAAGCTATAGAACAAATTTCCCTTTTAAATCCAGATTCTGACAAACAAGTAAAAGCTTTGCATGATATTTATTTAGGGCCGGAATGTGAAGCATTTTTATTAAATGAGTCTCAGGAACGCACAACAGAAATTCGACAAAATTGTTTAGAATTTTACAAAACGGCAGTTCATGAGATGATTAAACGTTTGCCTTACAAGGACATATTTTTCGAACAATGGAGTTTTTTGGATCCTAAAATTGCTTTTTCTTGTAAGGCTAGAGCCACTTTCAAAGATCTTAGTGTCGTTGCTACACGCATAGTTAACAATATTGATATAACGCAATTAGCTTTTGAGTGGCGAGTTTTACCACGTAGTTTTACAGACGAACAAAAAGAAAATTTAGCATCTTTAGATATTGATGAAATGTGAGCTACACTTTTAGAATGCGAAGATTGTAACGATACTAAATCTTTTTTCCAAATTTAACAAACTTAGGTGAAGCAGTTCTTTCTCTCCCACATTCAAATGCTGAAGCAGAGCGGATATTTTCCATTATTACAGATATTAAAAATAAAAAAATATATTTATTAGGAAATGATACAGTTTCGGCCATTTGCGTCATTAGATCATCCTTTCAAGCAGCTAACATTAATTGTGTAAATTTTGAAATTGATTCGCGGCATTTAGACTTACATAATTTTACAAATTTATATACAACGCGTCAAAACGACACTGATGATCATTAATATTAAAATCCGCGTTCTATGAGGCTCATTTAGTAAATAATATTAATTGTATTAATTATATTTAAAAAAGTTTATATTTTTAGACTTGATGTCCTAGTCATCACCCTAGTCCTAGTCATCAGAACTAATAAAATAATTTTATTTTTTATTTATTTTATATAGATTAATATTATTATACATGTTATGTTTATCTTATAGATTATAAATATTGTTTATTTTATATAAATGTTTTACTTATTTTTATTATGATTTTTATGATTACTTTGTTTTATATCAAGTATGTTTGTACATTATTTTTGTTACAAATTAAATATATTTAATTATGTTTTATTTTCACATAATTTTATTTTTTGTACTTTATGTTTTGTTTGACGAATATTGGTAAGGTTTTTGGCAGGTTTCCCTTACCCTTGCAAGGAATCTTGGTATTCATAGTTGCCTGCCGAATAATTAATTTATTTTTTAGTTATGAGAAATGTTTTTTGTCTTAAAAATTATTTTAACACCTATCCTTATGTTATATTTTATCTATGCAATTAATATTATTGCATGCAAGAGGTATGTCAACTTTCCATATACATATAATTCTATAAAAATATACATTCGGTCATAAGAGCCGTTTGTTAGGTGTTGTGCGGAAATTATGCGTGTATATATATCCATATATACGTGTTCACATGTAAATTTTTACATGTGAAGTGCCTCGGTGGCCGAATAGGAAAGGCGACGGCACGGAAAGCCGGAGATTCCAGGTTCGACTCCTGGCCGAGGAGTTTTTTTCGCAATATAAATTTAATTTCAATTAGGGGGGTATTTGGGATTTCTCATATACGAGATGCAAGTATAGCATCCAATATTAATTTTAGAATTGTTATTTCAATTCGAATTTCACGTGTAAAAATTTACATGTGAACACGTATATATGGATATATATACACGTATAATTTCCGCACAACACCTAGCGAACGGCTCTTATGACCGAATGTATATATTTATTAGTTTAGAAACTTCAGAGCCTGAAAAGATTCTTTAATTATATAATTCTATCGTTTTCTGCGTTTGATAGATTTACAACGTATGTGTTACAAGTAAGTTTATTAATTTATTGAAAGAAAACGATAATGGAAAAACTGTCTTATATATAATCATCATTTTAAACTATAAATATAATTATTAATAGAAGTAACGGACTTTTTGGATGACTCTGACCAGCAATTACGAGGACTATGATTTACTTTTTGGCATAGATACTTTTAAGAACAAAACATTAATTGGCATTTTTATATATTTTTGTTTTTATATGTAGCAATTTATATATGACATTTTTTGTATATAATTATATATATCACAGTAAAAATTATCTGTATATATGTATATAATATGTATATAATATTTTTATATATGTATATATATGTGTATATAATTATTTTTATATATTATCAAGTTGCTTTACCGCAATATTGTTTGTATATGAATAAGCTTTATTAATTTTGACATAAGCTTTTTTAATTTTTGGCATATATATATTTGTTATAATCATTTTCTTCTTATTTATGCACGGTTTGTCCTATTCATTTTTTAATGTGTTTCTATTTTTACATATATTTAATCGTATACACAATAATATATAGATATAATATAATAGAATNATAATATAATAAAATTATATTTATTTAGTGACTACATATAATATTATATAATTTTTTAAACGAGACTTTTACAATATACGTTTCTCCCATATACCAAAGACATTATAGTTTTATTTGATACACACTTACACACATATATTTATATACATGTTACTTGTCAACGTTAAGTATTTAGCAAATGGCCAATAGTTTTACGTTTTGAGAAGAAAATAATAAAGAAGAATAGTTACATTATCGACACGACGTAGTTGTGGACTACTACTTAGTTCGTACGGCGCCCGTTGGCGCTACGAGCAACCCCCCCGCTTGCCCTCCGATCCCCGCGCCTACTGCGCGAATTTTTGACGCCGTGTGTACATGTAACGAATCCCGTATGAATTCAAGAATTGAGATTTCAATTCAAAAAATACTTGTAACAATTTACAAGTAGAATTCGTTACATGTATATATATATATATATGTACACGCACAGTTTCCGCACAAACATCTTGCGAATGGCTCGTATGGCCTTATATATTTCTTGCTAACTTATCCTATTTCAATACATGAACGCACGCGCTTACTGGGTATATGTGTGCGTGTATATGTGATATACTAAATCTCCCGCTTTTTCATACTGTTTTCAAACTGTTTCCATACGCTGCGAACATTCGCGGCGAAATTCTACAGTAGATGGTGCGGCGGACATAGGTACGATCGTAGTACGTACTCACTTGATAGCAGTACGTATGAGAATGTACTGAGATGATCACAATATACGGACTACGACTTACTCAGTACGTACTCAGAATATATCCGTGCTGTTAGGGGACTTAAAAGTATCTATTAAAATTCTTATGTCATTATTACTTAAGTAACTAAATATTTGTACAATACACTCAAGTGGTAGCTTAAGAAAGTTAGAGAACAAATAAAAAATTTTAGTGCCTTGTTCGAACAACTCTTTCTTTTTTATACCTTTTCTGAACTGATTTTTTATCATGCTAGAGTATATTGGAAATTTTTTTTTATACTCGTCTAATCTTAAAACCTGCACTACATTTTCATTTCTCATGTATATTGCTACTAGATTTGTATCTTTTATCAAGATATCGTAAAATGATATGGTAGTATTACTAATTTTCTCATTCTTCATGATTGCTATTTCTTTTTCACATTTATCCTGTAAATCTCTTATTCTATACTTGCTGCTCATTGATACTAATTGTTCATTTACGGATAACTTTGCAGCTTTCATCTTAACTATATGCTGTGTAAGAATATCAGTAATTTGTATACAATCGAAGCTTTCAGATAAACAATAATTGTTATATGATAGAGCATTAAATTTAGCACCTCTGTCTAACAACATCGCAACAACTTCTACATTTCTTTTTTTAACAGCAAGACACAGTGGTGTAACACCTGAAAAGGAAGAGATATATGTAGAATTAACTCTCCAATTAAACTTAATGTTCTAAAAGATGTTCATCAATCTGTAAATATCTTTTCTCAGCTGCAATATAAAGGTATACCGTATTTATCACTGGCATTAACGTT
>NW_018023029.1:4127-5099 GCF_002006095.1 Pseudomyrmex gracilis | reverse complement strand
ATTTCCTGCATTTCCTGCATTAGTTCGTTCCATCTTGCTTAACTGAACACAGCCTTACATGTCTTTCTTGTACAGCGAGACACAGTGGTGTAACACCTGAAAAGGGGAAAAGATGTATGTAGAATTAACTCTCCAATTAAACTTAATGTTCTAAAAGATGTTCATCAATCTGTAAATATTTTTTCTCAGCTGCAATATAAAGGTATACCGTATGTATCACTGGCATTAACGTTAGCTCCATGATTTAATAGTAATTCTAATTAATTTAATAGTAATCTATTTAATAGTACAACGCGCTCTAAGCGAATTCGGTAGCTTGCACTAGTGCGTATTAAGTGCGACTTTTTTTTATTGAAAATGTTTACTAAAAAAGTTTTGAAGTTTCATTAAAGTTTTATTGAAAAAAAGCGTGTTGGAGCAAATAGGAGCATGTTGGGGCATGCGACGCGAACAAACCTTATAGGATTTCAATACTTCTGTTTATACGCATCCGGCAATTTTGTATAAACAGAAGCATTAAAATCCTATAGTTAAACTTTACCAGTTCCGGCATAAGTTAACATCTTCTTCTTTGCTGGAATGGCTCTTGCCCCGGTAAGGAAGGAGCATACGCCAGTCTACGATTGGTGGAACTTTGGCTGCTTTCCTTGTAGGAGACAGTCGACACAAGTCGACACAAGAGTCACTCTGTCTTTGTTTCTCACTGAATACTGAACGAAGACAGAATGACTTTTGTGTCGACTTGTGTCGACTGTGTCTTCTAAAAGGAAAGCAGCCTTATTAATTGACAAGGTGTGTTCAAACACCGTAAACAAAATACGCTAAAGTAGATTAAATCATTGATGTGCACTTGTTTCTACAGGGGTACTCTATGTACTTATACGAGTATCAGCCAATTTTTTCACTTCTAGATAAGTTTTCGATAACTTTATCTAGAAGATATCTCCCAAAATTGGTTCTCCTTATTGGTTC
>NW_018023029.1:0-2432 GCF_002006095.1 Pseudomyrmex gracilis | reverse complement strand
GTCGCCCTTAGGGTACGATCCCATGCACTATTTTTCGCGTAACGCGGAACGCGTAACCAATCAGAGAGATTACGTGTTTTATGTTAGTACACGTAATTTCTCTGATTGGTTACGCGTTACGCGTTACGCAAAAAATAACAGTGCATGAGATCGCACCCTTACACCTGTTCTACAATACAGTCGTAAGTCGTAAGTCGTAAGAAATTGACCAATCACAATCGATTATTCTTCTGTACTAGGTCTGTGATTGGTCAATTTCTTACGACTTACGACTTACGACTGTATTGTAGAACAGGCTTTATAGATCGAAGCGGAAGTAAAATCAGCGCAATTTGACAGGTTTCCATCGACATTAAATTTGATTCTACGTCGCATTAGGTGTGAATTAACGCTTCGGTGGAAACTAAACCAGTTATTGCCCGCATAAACCAGGCCTTAAGCCTCTTGCACAATGGACGGAATAGCGATAGCGATAGAAATAACAAAAGTTTTAAAGAGTTTATATTTAAAAATAAAGGTAGGAACAGCGGAATCTAACATACAAAACTATACATGTATCAATGCAGATCAGAAAATCGGAATAAGCAATAGCGATAAAATTTCCGACGAGTTGGAATTCTGTGTTAAAAACTGTGTTATTTCTATCGCTATCGCTATTCCTTCCATTGTGCAAGGGGCTTTATTGCGAAGATACGCGACTAGCAATATAGAAGTATTACATTGGCTGCGGTCCGTTTTATGCTTAATCGCGCATTTATTTGTAGTATATGTCACGTATACTATAGATAAATGTGCGCTTAAGCATGAAACGGCCCGCAGCCATATATGATGTAGATAGACCTTTACGGCTATTATAAAGGCCGAAGCACAGACTTTTGCATAATGCATAACGCATAAGACATAAAAGAATCATGCAATCAAAAAACTTTCTAGAATAAGAAGTAGGGATAAAAATGGAAGGCTGGATTGGTTGATATTCTTATGTCTTAGGCCTATTCTACAATATAGTCGTAAGCTGTAAGTCGTAAGAAATTGACCAATCACAATCGATTATTCTTCTGTAATCTATCTGTGATTGCTCTATTTCTTGCGACTTACAGCTTACGACTGTATTGTAGAACAGGCCTTATGCGTTATGCAAAAGTCTGTGCTTCGGTCTTAAGGGCCTTCTACAATGAGATATTAGTAATAAATCAGAAGTCAGAAGCAAGAAATTGACCAATCACAGTCATATCACAGAAGAATAATCGATTGTGATTAGTCAATTTCTTGCTTCTGACTTCTGATTTTTAACTAATATCTTATTGTAGGAGGCCCTTTAAATCAACCTTTAGTAATGTCGCAAAAAGCGCCAAATACAAAAAAGAAAGACACTGTAACAAGATCACCAAGAATAACAGAATATTACGATAAACACAGATAGTAATAGGGAGCTTTCCAGCTACGTACACAGGCGACTGTGTAACACGATGTCTATTAGTGTGAGAAAGAGCATATCAGTGTATATCACTCATACTAGTGGACACTGTGTTGAACAGTGGTCTAGTTTCCACCGAAACATTAATTCCCACCTACTGCGGCGTAGAATCAAATTTAAGTCGATGGAAACACGTCGAATTGCACTCAATTCACTTTTGCTTCGATCTATAAGTTTTACCGGAGTGGCAGCAAATTGACATACAATGGTCTAGTTCCTACCGAAACCCTCAATTCGGTTTCACTCCGGTACAGATCAAATTTAGTGTTCTGTTTCCATTAGAAGTAGAGTACTTATAGATCGAAGCGGAAGTGAAATCAGCGCAACTTGACCAATCACAGATAAATCACAGGAGAATAATCGATTGTGATTGGTCAATTTCTTACGACTTACGGCTTACGACTGTATTGTAGAACAGGCCTAAGAGTTTTTACGATCGCTATTCCGGTCCGTAAGCTAGCGCATGTCCATGGGTGGTGAACATTGGCAACTACGTAGCGATGTCCACGAGCGACTTGTCGATACGTACGCTATGTCCAAACGTGGACATGGTTCTATTCCGTGCTATGTGCACGATTCCAAGCGTCGAGCAGTGTGCCCAGTTTTGACTCTCTTACAGCACGCTGCAGCAAGTGGAGGGAATACGCACACACGCAAGCAGCCGTGTACAAGTGCGCTCGACGCTTCGACCGTCTTCGGGCAGTAGGAGAGAACAGAGATATGTCTACTATCTCTTTCTTTCAACATAGGCATAGCGTACGCGGCTAGCGCGAGCGGCTAAGCCTCGCGCTAGCAACTGTTTATCATTTTTCGGCGTTTGCTCTTGTTCTTGTACTTATTACTTACAGAAACATTTCGATTTAATAAAAAAATATATATTAACACCATAAAAGAATAATTAGAAAAATGAAATATATGAGGAGCATAAATGAAATGTGAAGAATATAAATCCACT
>NW_018023028.1:0-15604 GCF_002006095.1 Pseudomyrmex gracilis | reverse complement strand
CTGTTTTCCCATCTAAAGTAACAGCCAACGTTTCTCTGACAAATAGATATGTAAAAGAGGCGGGCATGAGTGCGTTCATTCCGAGATATAAACTCAGTAGGAAGGTCCTGGTGAGGGATATCCCATTGGATATGCCCCTGGAAGAACTGAAACAACTTATTGAAAACGAAAACTCCAACGTAATGCTGCTGAAGCTCTTCCGACTTCGTCGACGTGACAGATCCACGAGGGAATGGATTGATTCCGAAACGGTGTGTTTGGAACTGGCAGGTGAATCTTATCCGGATACTCTCATGATTCTTCGCACGGTCAACCCGGTCCAACCGTACATCCCGGCGGTCCGGATGTGTTTTAATTGCGGCCGTTTCGGCCACTTGAGTAAATTCTGCGAGAACGACCCACGGTGCCTAACATGTGCGGGTAATCACAAGAGTGGCAAGGATAATCCTTGCTCCAACGAGAAGATGTGCGTCAATTGTAAAGGAACGCATGCGGCCCTGGACCGATCGTGCCCTATGTTTAAAAGGCAGATAGAAATGTCAAGAGTAATGGCGTTTGATAATCTCCCCTTCTTCGAGGCCCGGTCTGTGGTCCTCAGGACGGAGGGAGTCGGGAATACGGCCGCTCCGGTTAGGACACTGAAGAACTTCCCCCCCCTTCCCAGCCGTGGTGGGGTTAAGCTGGTCAACGCTCCAGTGGCCTCTAGATCAGCCAGTTCATCGGGTTGGATGTGGCCGCCCGGGTCCCGTTTTTGCGAGGAGGAAGTTAAGGAACAAGTGCTCAAGCTGGTGGACCAAATAATGAAAGCTGATAACATTGACACTTTGCTTAAGCGTATAAGTAATACACTTAGTTTACATACTAAGTTAACAAGCACGAAAGATTAATTAAGGTTAGATATCCATTACCAATGTCTAGTCAGAGATCAAAAGTCAAACATGATCCGTTCGGTCTTGTTCATTGGAACGCAAAGTCTGTTTTACCAAAGTTTAGTGAGGTAACTTACCGTAGCATGTTCTATAATTTTATTTTAGTTGCAGAAACGTGGCTTACCCCTGCAAACTCCTTTATTGTAAAGGGGTTCGACACGGTGAGGGAGGACAGAGTTGGACGTCCAGGAGGAGGAGTCCTGATACTGGTCAACCGTTCAATCAAGTATCGAAAAGTGTCTGATGTGCACAATTACGGAGGTAAGATTGAGGTCTGTGCGGTGGAGGTCTTTCTGCGAGGCGAACCATTGGTCTTGGTGGCGTGCTACCGCCCCCCTGGGTCGGGGGCCTTGTTAGTTAAGAAGTGGCAAAGGTTCTTGTCACAGTTTGGCACAAAAAAGGTTCTGTTTGGAGGAGATTTCAATGCTCATCACGTAGGTTGGGGCTCCCCTCGCACGTATCCGGTGGGGGAAGCCTTGTGGGAAGCAATTCAGGACTCAGACCTAGTCCTGCTGAACGACGGTTCACCTACCTACTTTAGTGACTCTTACCGCTCATACTCGGCTTTAGATCTGACTCTCGTCCACAGCTCGATGGCCCCCCGGCTTTCGTGGAAGGTGGACAGTGATTCGTGGGGCAGCGACCACTTTCCGGTTGTTGTTTGTTCTGGACTCCGCCCAGATGTTCCATTGCCGGCTAGACGATCTGCCAGGTTACACTCTGTTCGTACAGACTGGGACGCCTTTGGGAAGTATGTGAACACGGGGATCAGAGTTCTCTCATCCTCAGTGGAGGACGTGGAAGTTTATTACAACACCTTTGTCGGTTTGGTGACGGATGCTCTGACGTCGGCATCTCCGGGCAAGTTCTGCCCCAGGGAAAGTTTCCCTCCCGTGTACCGCCCACCGTGTTTATGGTGGTCGCCAGAATGTGACAGGTCTCTTCGCCTGCGTAAAGCGGCGCTAGCACGCTTCAAGTTTTCGGGTTTACGTGAGGACTTCCTCAAGTACAAACGCCAGGTTGCTCAAACTCGAAGGGATCTTCGAAAAATCAAGCTAGACAGCTTTCGGAAGTTTTGCTCCGGCCTTAGGAAAGATTCTAATCCAACACATGTATGGAATGTCGTGAAAGGCTTTGAGTATCGATGGAATCGTACGGAATCAAATAAAGCTTACACTGGTGAAAAGGTTGATCGCGTCTGTTCTCAGGTGGACTCTTTGTGCCCACCGTGGGTTCCCACACCCCCGCCTTCCTTCGAGTATGAGTGTGTTGACTCCTTTCTTGACGAACCGTTCTCCCCACTGGAACTTGACGTGGCCCTGGACGGAGTCAACGTCAAATCCAGCCCGGGTTTGGATAACGTAGATTATCTGGTGCTGAGAAAACTGCCGCCACTGGGCAGAGCTGCACTCTTGAAACTTTATAATGCTGTTTTGCGCTCGGGGTCTTTTCCAATGGAGTGGCGTAAATTCCTTGTCTTTTTTATTCCAAAGTCGGATGGAGTGAAGTTCCGTCCGATTTCTTTGGCTTCCTGCCTCTGTAAAACCATGGAGAGAATGGTCGCTAATCGTCTCAACTGGTGGTTGGAATTCCACCACAAACTCCCCAGCTCGCAGTATGGTTTTCGCAAACAGAGATCCTGCGTCGACAACCTTACCCTGTTGTATGGTGAAATAGTTAAGAGTTTTCAGGAAAACGGTGCGGTCTCAGCGGCGTTTCTAGACGTCCAGTCCGCTTATGATAACGTGCTAGCAGATGTTCTTGTCAGTAGGGTGGTTGCTTTGGGGGTTCCTTCCCCGGACGGCCGAGTTTATTTACAACCTGGTGTCGAAGCGGCAGGTAACGTGCCGCTTCGGTGATCTGGAAGAGGTTAGGTGGGCTCACAAGGGCCTTCCACAGGGATGTGTCCTTAACCTCCTCCTCTATACTGTGTACGTTATGGAGTTGGATAGAGTGTGTTCTCCGGGATGCAAAGTACTACAGTATGCTGACAATGTCTGCCTTTACGCATCTACACCGGAGGTAAGGGAAGGCCTGACGGTTCTTGAAAAGTCGGTCGAGAGTGCCATTGGGGCTCTGGACCCACTTGGCTTAGATCTCTCAGCTGCGAAGACCCAGCTGTGTGTTTTTAGCTGGAAGGACAGAAAGTTGAGGGAACCCGTGTATACGGGCGGTAGACTGTCGTATAGGCGTCAAACTCCATGGATTACGGTGCAGGGGGTTAGAGTGGTCTCGTCACCCAGAGTAAGGTTTCTCGGAATGACTTTTCAATCGGACTTAGACTAGACACATCACGTGTTAGGTCTGGAGAGACGGTGTGCCAATTCGTTGCGCACGCTTAAGTGCCTCGGACGCACATGGTGGGGCGGGGACCCACGTTTGTTGTTAGGTTTGTATAGAGCTATGGTTCGGTCCAGACTCAAGTATGGAGGTTTCTTCCTTCAGGGTCTCTCTCGTAGCCTGGGCTCCAGACTAGATAAACTACAGATGCGCGCTTTGAAGATTGTTTTGGGGTACAGAACTTCAACCCTCTTAAATGTGATCTTGGGAGAGGCTCGGGAGCCCCCTCTGTTTGTTCGTTTTCGCTTCTTGTGCCAAAACTTCTTGTCGCGAACGGCCACTATGACGGCCCACCCGTTGTGGAGTTTGTTAAGTAGTATTCGATCATCTAGTTCGGGTCTCCCCGGTGCTAACCGGGTGGCTTCTTTCCCTCTCGTGAAAGTTTTCGACGAGGTAGACTGGTGGACCCGCCCCTTGTTTTCGTCAGATGTTCCGATATGTTTTGCTTTCGGCTTTAAACCATTGGTGTCAAGTTTACCGGTCGATCTCGTCGCCGGATTTTCTGTACGAGAGGGAATTAACGCAGAGGCAAAGTTCAGGGAAGCTTTTGGTAAAGACTTACAGAATTCAATGTGCATTTTCACGGATGTTTCGAGGTCGGAGAGAGCTCCGTGTTCGGGTTACGCGCTGGTCTCTCAGGATGGACGTTACGTGCGTCGTTACAAGTCGGTGGGCTTCGTCTCCTCGTTTTGCGTGGAGGCCATGGCCGTTGTCGAGGCCTTGGAGCTGGCACGAACGGAGAGATGGCGGTCGGTGGCAATTTTCTTAGACTTAAGGTCAGTTCTTTCAGCGGTACAGGCTAGATTCGTTCCAGGCAAAAGCTCGTACCTCGTGCTCCGGATCAAGTCCTTGGTCCTGGGGTTAACCGAACGGGGGGTAAAGTTGGTGTGGATTCCTGGTCACAGCGGAGTGGCGGGCAATGAACGGGCGGATGCCCTTGCTAGGGACGCGGTAGTGTGCGGAAGGAACTGTCAGGTGGGCGTCCCCTTGGGTGAAGTTAAGAATTTCTGGAAAGCAAAGGCAAGATCAGAATTGTTGGAATGGTGTCGAAAAGAATTTAGAACTAGGGGCAGCTATTATTGCGGTCAGTTTTTAACTGATGCCCGAAGACCTTGGTTTGAGCAGTTGAACCTAAGCCACAGGTGACCTCCCTCAATCGCCTCCGCAGCGGGCACACTTCCTTGCGCGCAAGCCTTTTCAGGTTCAGGATCGTGGACTCCCCTTTTTGTCAAACGTGCGGCCTTGAAGAAACCCCAAATCATGTTTTCTGGGAGTGCCCAGAATATGACAACCAAAGAAAGCTGTTACGGTCTGCCCTGGTCCGAGTAGTCGGACACCTCCCTCACCCGGTCGAATTCCTGTTATCCTGGATAATGTGGTAACGGTAATAGTTTGCAGGTTTATATGTTCTTTACCTATTTACATTTAAAAGTTAGTGTGTGACGTGTTAAGCTCAGTGTAGTTGTTTTGTTTACGTCCGTGAGTTTTTGTTTAGGCAGTTAGCGGTAACTTTCGGTAGTTAACCGTCCGCCGTGCTAAGAGTCAGCTTTTATTTAGTTTTATCAATGTAAGAGACTTTACTTTGTTTGTTTTCTGATTACCTGACTCTCGCTACAGCGGGTTTGCTAGTTTTAGTTTGTTTTGTTCTCTTAGATCGTGGGTAGCTACTCCTTGTTGAGGAGGTCGTGTACGTGTAGTCACTAGGGTAACCTTGTAATTCTAAGTTGCTTCAGACCCAACTTCGGTGGTTTCTGTGTGTTTTGTTAATTTTAGTTTGGTTTAACTGTTAGTTTTTAGTTTGTGTGGCGGGGTGAACGAAGTTTAAACTTTGTACCTCTCGGTGCATTGTTACGTTTACCTCGGTGCGTTAAACGTAGTGTACAAACCTTTAGCTTTAAGGTGCGTTTCAGGAGAGTGCCCCCTACACACTACTCCTGCGTAGTGCTACCCGTTTACTGTAATCGTTTGGTTTTCTGTATGTGACGTGTACTAAGCCTAATAGGAGCGATTCCTGGGGCGTCTTTTTTACCTTAATAAAAAAAAAAAATAATAATATAATGTAAAATACCTCACGTATAATACGTGCCCAACCCTGGCAGTTATATATGTCCGTCTCTCTCTACTGCTCGAAGCTGGCCGAAGCGCCGAGCGCACACGTACACGTCTGTTCGCCTGTGTGCGTATCCCCTCCAGTTGCTGTTGCATGTTGCTAGCGTCCGCAAACTGGCATCTCTGGTTAGCACTTGCAATAATCGCGAACGTACGACTACTGTACTGAAGTGTTTTTTTTTGTTTTTTTTTTTTTTAAATTAAGGTAAAAAAGACGCCCCAGGAATCGCTCCTATTAAGCTTAGTACATGTCACATACAGAAAACCAAGTGATTACAGTAAATGGGTAGCACTACGCAGGAGTAGTGTGTAGAGGGCACTCTCCTGAAACACACCTTAAAGCTAAAGGTTTGTACACGACGTTTATCGCATCGAGGTAGAGGGCGATGTCCCATTGAGCGGAAATATATAGCGGAACGGAATGTGCGGAACCAGCTCGACCAATCATAGCTATTCCGTTTTCTTTCCTTCGCTTTTTCTGTGGTTACGATTGGTCGAGCTGGTTCCGCACATTCCGTTCCGCTATATATTTCCGCTCAATGGGACATCGCCCAGACGCTGCAATGTATCGAGAGGTACGAAGTTTAAGCTTCGATAACCCCGCATCAAAAACTAAAAACTAACAGTTAAACAAAACTAAAATTAACAAAACACAGAAACTACCGGAGTCGGATCTGAAGCAATTTAAAATAAAAGAGTTATTCTAGTGATTATACGTACACGACTTTCTAAAGAAGGAGTAACTACCCATGACATAAGAGAGTAAAACAAACTAAAACTATTAAACCCGCTGTAGCAAGAGTCAGGTGATCAGAAGATAAACGAAGTAGTGTCTCTTACATTGATAAAACTAAGTAAAAGCTGACTCTTACCCTAGCGGACGGCTACTAACGAAAGTTGCCGTTCAGTACAACTGTCTAAATAGACACTCACGGATGTAAACGAAACAATTACAATGACTTCAAAACGTCTTAAACTAATTTTTAAATATAAATAGGTAAAGAGCATATAAACCTGCAAACTATTACCGTCACCTCATTATCCAGACAGGATAACAGGAATTCGACTGGGTGAGGGAGGTGTCCGACTACGCGGACCAGGGCAGACCGTAACAGCTTTCTTTGGTTATCATATTCTGGGCACTCCCAAAAAACATGGTTTGGTTTTTCTTCAAGGCCGCACGCTTGACAGAAGGGGAAGTCCACGATCCTGAATCTGAAAATGCTCGCGCGCAAGGAAGTGTGCCCGCTGCGGAGGCGATTGAGGGAGGTCACCGCCCTGCGGCTTAGGTTCAACTGCTCAAACCAAGGTCGTCGGGCATCGGTCAAAAACTGACCGCAATAATAGCTACCTCTAGTTCTCGATTCTTCTCGACACCACACCAACAGCTCTGATCTTGCCTTTGTTTTCCAAAAATTCTTAACTTCACCTAGGGGGACACCCACTTGGGAGTTCCTTCCGCACACCACCGCGTCCCTAGCAAGGGCATCCGCCCGTTCATTGCCCGCCACTCCACAGTGGCCAGGAACCCACACCATCTTTACCCGCACCCCCCGTTCAGTTAACCCCAAGATCAGAGACTTGATCCGGAGCACGAGGTACGAGCTTTTGCTCGGAACGAACCTAGGCCTGTACCGCTGAGAAAACTGACCTTGAGTCTGAGAAAACTACAACCGATCGCCACCCTTCCGTTCGTGCCAGCTCCAGAGCCTTGACAATGGCCATGGCCTCCACGCAAAACGAGGAGACGAAGCCCATCGACTTGTAACGACGCACGTAACGTCCATCCTGAGAGACCAACGCGTAACCCGAACACGGAGCCCCCTCTGACCTCGAGGCGTCCGTGAAAATGCACACTGAATTCTGTAACTCTTCCAAAAGCTTCCCTGACCTTTGCCTCTGCGTTAATCCCATCCCGTACAGAAAACCCGGCGAAGAGGTCGACCGGTAAACTTGACACCAGTGGTTTAAAGCCGAAAGAAAAACATATTGGAACATCTGAAGAAAACAAGGGGCGGGTCCACCGGTCCACCTCGTCAAAGGCTTTCACGAGAGGGAAAGAACCCACCCGGTTAGCACCAGGGAGACCCGGTCTAGATGATCGAATACTACTTAACAACTCCCACAATGGGTGGGCCGTCATAGTGGCCGTTCGCGACAAGAAGTTTCGGCACAAGAAGCGGAAGCGTACGAAGAAAGGGGGCTCCCGAGCCTCTCCCAAGATCACATTTAAGGGGGTTGACGTTCTATAACCCAAAACAATTCTCAAAGCGCGCATCTGTAGTTTATCCAGTCTGGAGCCCAGCCTACGAGAGAGACCCTGAAGGAGGAAACCTCCATACTCCAGCCTGGATCGAACCAAAGCCCTATACAAACCCAACAACAAACGTGGGTCCCCGCCTCACCACGTGCGTCCGAGGCACTTAAGCGTGCGCAAGGAATTGGCACACCGTCTTTCCAGACCTAACACGTGATTTGTCCAGCCTAAGTCTGACTGAAAAGTCATTCCGAAAAACCTTACTCTGGGTGATGAGACCACTCTAACCCCCTGCACCGTAATCCACGGAGTTCGACGCCTGTACGACAGTCTATCGCCCGTATAAACGGGTTCCTTCAACTTTCTGTCCTTCCAACTGAAAACACACAGCTGGGTCTTTGCAGCTGAGAGATCTAAGCCAAGCGGGTCTAGAGCCCCGATGGCATTCTCAACCGACTTCTCAAGAATCGCCAGGCCTTCATTTACCTCTGTTGTAGATGTGTAGAGGCAGACATTGTCTGCATACTGTAATACTTTCCACCCGGGAGAACACACTCTATCCAACTTCATAACGTACACAGTATAGAGGGGAGGGCTAAAGACACATCCCTGTAGGAGGCCCTTGTGAGCCTACCTAACTTCTTCCAGATTCCCGAAGCGGCACGTTACCTGCCGCTTCGACACCAGGTTGTAGATAAACCTGGCCGTCCGGAGGGGGGGAACCCCCAAAGCAACCACCCTACTGACAAGAACATCTGCTAGCACGTTATCATAAGCGGACTGGACGTCTAGAAACGCCGTTGAGACCGCACCGTTTTCCTGAAAACTCTTAACTATTTCACCATACAACAGGGTAAGGTTGTCGACGCAGGATCTCTGTTTGCGAAAACCATACTGCGAGCTGGGGAGTTTGTGGTGGAATTCCAACCACCAGTTGAGACGATTAGCGACCATTCTCTCCATGGTTTTACAGAGGCAGGAAGCCAAAGAAATCGGACGGAACTTCACTCCATCCGACTTTGGAATAAAAAAGACAAGGAATTTACGCCACTCCATTGGAAAAGACCCCGAGCGCAAAACAGCATTATAAAGTTTCAAGAGTGCAGCTCTGCCCAGTGGCGGCAGTTTTCTCAGCACCAGATAATCTACGTTATCCAAACCCGGGCTGGATTTGACGTTGACTCCGTCCAGGGCCACGTCAAGTTCCAGTGGGGAGAACGGTTCGTCAAGAAAGGAGTCAACACACTCATACTCGAAGGAAGGCGGGGGTGTGGGAACCCACGGTGGGCACAAAGAGTCCACCTGAGAACAGACGCGATCAACCTTTTCACCAGTGTAAGCTTTATTTGATTCCGTACGATTCCATCGATACTCAAAGCCTTTCACGACATTCCATACATGTGTTGGATTAGAATCTTTCCTAAGGCCGGAGCAAAACTTCCGAAAGCTGTCTAGCTTGATTTTTCGAAGATCCCTTCGAGTTTGAGCAACCTGGCGTTTGTACTTGAGGAAGTCCTCGCGTAGACCCGAAAACTTGAAGCGCGCTAGCGCCGCTTTACGCAGGCGGAGAGACCTGTCACACTCTGGCGACCACCATAAACATGGTGGGCGGTAAACCGGAGGGAAACTTCCCCCTGGGGCAAAACTTGCCCGGAGACGTTGACGTCAAAGCATCCGTTACCAAACCGACGAAGGTATTGTAATAAACTTCCACGTCTTTCACTGAGGATGAGAGAGCTCTAATCCCCGTGTCCACGTACTTCCCAAAGGCCTCCCAGTCTGTACGAACAGAGTGTAACCTGGCGGATCGTCTAGCCGGCAGCGGGGTGTTCGGGCGGATCCCAGAATAAACAAGAACCGGAAAGTGGTCGCTACCCCACGAGTCATTGTCCACCCTCCACGAAAGCCATCGAGCTGTGGACAAGAGTCAGATCCAAAGCCGAGTACGAGCGATAAGAGTCACTGAAGTAGGTAGGAGACCCGTCGTTCAACAGGATCAAGTCTGAATCTTGAATTGCTTCCCACAAAACTTCCCCCACTGGACACGTGCGGGGGGAGCCCCAACCTACATAATGAGCATTAAAGACTCCTCCAAACAGAACCTTTTTTGTATCAAACTGCGACAAGAACCTTTGCCACTCCTCAACTAACAAGGCCCCCGACCTAGGGGGGCGGTAGCACGCCACCAAGACCAATGGTTCACCTCGCAGAAAGACCTCCACCGCACAAGCTTCAATCTTACCTCCGCAGTTGTACACGCCGGAAACCTTTCGATACTTGATTGAACGGTTGACCAGTATCAGGACTCCTCCTCCTGGACGCCCGATTCCCTCACCGAGTCGAATCCTCTTACAATAAAGGAGTTCGCAGGGATGAGCCACGTTTCTGAAATTAAAACAAAATTATAGAACATGCAACGATGAGTCAACTCAGTAAACTTTGGTAAAACCGACTTTGCGTTCCAATGAACAAGGCCGAACGGATCATGTTTAATCTTTGATCTCTGACTCGACATTGTTGATAGATACCTAACCTTCCGTACTTGATAACTTAATATGTAAACTAAGAGTATTACTTATGCGCTTGAGCAAGGTGTCAATATTGTCCGCTCTCATTATTTGGTCCACCAACTTGAGTACTTGTTCCTTCACTTCCTCTTCACAAAAACGGGACCCGGGCGGCCACATCCAACCCGACGAACTGGCTGATCTAGAAGCCACCGGAGCGTTAACCAGCTTAACCCCACCACGGCTGGGAAGAAGGGGAAGTTCTTCAGTGTCTTAACCGGAGCGGTCGTATTTCCAACTCCGTCCGTCCTGAGGACCACAGACCGGGCCTCGAAGAAGGGGAGATTATCAAACGCCATTACTCTGGAAATTTCTATCTGCCTTTTGAACATAGGGCACGATCGATTCAGGGCCGCGTGCGTTCCTTTGCAAGTGACACATAGCTTCTCGTTAGGGCATGGATTATCTCTGCCACTCTTGTGGTTGCCCGCACATGTTAAACACCGTGGGTCGTTTTCGCAGAATTTACTCAAGTGGCCGAAACGGCCGCAATTAAAACACATCCGGACCGTCGGGACGTATGGCTGGACCGGGTTGACCGTGCGCAGAATCATAAGAGTTTCTGGATAAGATTCACCTGCCAGTTCCAAAGACACCGTCTCGGAATCAACCCACTCCCTCGTGGATCTGTCTCGTCGACAAAGTCGGAAAAGCTTCAGCAACATTACATTGGAGTTTTCATCTTCAATAAGTTGTTTCAATTCTTCCAGGGTCATATCCAATGGGATATCCCTCACCAGGATCTTCCTGCTGAGTTTATATCTCGGGATGAACGCATTCATTCCCGCCTCCTTTACATATCTATTTGTCAGAGAAACGTTGGCTGTTACTTTAGATGGGAAAACAGCCTTCCACGTGTCCCGACCGCACCTGTGAACGCTTGTGAATTTCAGGTTAGCTGACGTGAGTTTCTTAGAGATGGTAAGGAGAGAGATCTTCCTCTTCCTCGTATCAGAGGATGTTTGAATGCAAAAATGAACCACAAAGGGAGCTTGGGTGCAAGCCCCGTACTTTTGTGGTAAATTATCTCTTACCGTGATAGAGGACGTCTCGGCCTGTGTTAACTGAGAAGCCGGCGTCGAGGTACGACGGAGGCCTTTTGCGTCAGGTGTCTCTACTAACTGAGAGGGTGAGTGTTCTTCACCGTCTGTTTTCCTTTGAGCGACATGAACACTAGCCGGATTCGACGGCGCGTCGCCAAGTCAGAAACCATCTTTTTTGTACTTTTCTTACTTTTTGCTACGGTCATTCTCGAACTTCGGACAGCCTCCTCGTCCGTGGAAGAATGAGGCCGCTTCAAACTTACACCACTTGACATTTCCAATTCCATTTCCGAAAACGGCAAAGCCAGCAATCCAGCAGTCACGTTATCCATGAGGAATAGGCGCAAGTCGTTGCCTATTTCCTCATATGCCGGGGATGGCGGGAATCCGCCATCCGGCCGAACGTCTCTTGATAGGTTAACTAAGGACAGGGCTGTGTCTCACACGCAAAACCACCGGATAACCCGGATAAAAAGTACTAAGTCACTCCCGGAAGCGACGGAGGACCCCGCTGGGGGGAAAAGAGCCAAGAGAACGCACGGAGACACCACCGAGGAAGCACAAAATTTCTCTCGAACACAGGAGAACGCGGGAAAGCGTGTTCCCGCCCGAATTGCGCCACCGGAAGTCTACTGAACAGTGTTCATAGTTTTGGCTTCCTTAAGGCCATCACACATAAAATTACTTAAGACTGTAAGACGTAGCCGTAAAGAAATTGACCAATCAGAAATTTACGTCCAAAAATGATGGAGATATAAAATACATTCTGATTGGTCAATTTTCTTACGGCTACGCCTTACGGTCTTAAGTAATTTTATGTGTGATAACCTTTACAGCATGCTGAAGCGGTGGAAGGAATGCGCACAACAGCAGCGAATTCAACCTGCATAAACTCGCTGCTGTTGTGCGCATCCCTTCCACCGCTTCAACATGCTGTAAAGCCTGGTTTATGCGGGCAATAACTGTTAACTTATGCCGGAACCGGTAGAGTTTAACTATAGGATTTCAATGCTTCTGTTTATACAAAATTTCCGAATGCGTATAAGGCCTGTTCTACAATACAGTCGTAAGTCGTAAGTCGTAAGAAATTGACCAATCACAGACCAATTACAGAAGAATAATCAATTGTGATTGGTCAATTTCTTACGACTTACGACTTACGACTGTATTGTAGAACAGGTCTAAACAGAAGTATTGGAATCCTATAGTTAAACTCTACCGGTTTTGGCATAAGTTAACAGTTATTGCCCGCATAAACCAGGCCTAAGGAAGTTAAAACTGGGTGCGTTCAGACAACTCAACAGTTGCACAACGGTTGAGAGATAATCACTTCTGAGTGGATCATACTTTTGGAATCACAGCAGATTTTGAAGAATAGTCCTATCATAAGTGATGATCTCTCAACCGTTGAGTTGTCTGAACGCACCCACTGTGAACACTGCCACTGAACTATAATATGGAACACGCCTTGTCATTGTGCGAGCTTGTGCAACGCTCAGCAATTGCTAAGCGCTGATTTCTGCCGAACGCAATCATTCTTTACTTTTCGTTGTTCTTTTGTCCTTGGACTGTACTCGTATAAATTTCAACCAATCAACGACGACGAGACAAAGACAGAGATCCTAGTTGTGATGCTCTCTATCGCGGACAGCTCGCACAATGGCAAGGCGCGTTCCCACAGACATCTATATTATACACTAGACTGACAACTGCGTCCCTTTAACTGTCACCGAAAAGTATGTATGACATGCGCAGAATATGCACCAAGCATGCGCAGTGAATATGTCTTATATACTTGTATATATCTCGCATTATACAAGTATTATAAACCAAAAAAGCTTTTAATGCTATGCAAAATTGTAAAAAACCGTAAATACTTAAACTTAAAACATATAAGTAAACAATAGCATAATAAAAAGTAGTATAATTACGTGTTTTTAATGGTTTAGATGTTATTACAATATAACATTGTAATAAAATCTAAGTAACAATATAAAGGACATATATATTTACAGTTTAGTAAAACAATAAAAATATTANTTAATTCGACTTTTTGTAAAGATAAAAAAGCTAAATACTTAGGAAAATTAATGCATAAAAAATTAGAAACAATTAAAATAAAGTAATTAAATTTATTATATATAGGTACGGTGACCATATGTTTTATATTTAAGAAGACATTTTATTTTGTTGCTCTGTGCTTTATATTTATTTTTTTTCTAAAATGATCATTTTGTAAAATTTTATTGTATTTTATAAAATGTCCATTATTTTATAAAATGTCTATTATTTTATAAAATGAAACCTGCCAATGTAAATAGATTGAAATTTTTTAATATTTTACAAATAAACACGTATCTTTTAAAAACATTTTAAAAGGCATTAAATTTTGCTTCTGTCTTCTTAGATCTAACACTTCTGAATCTAACTGAACGANTATTTTCATTAGTATATAATATATGTACCAGTGAAAAATTCCAATTAAAAATTAAAACGTTAGAAGCATGCATTTTTATACCAAATGCAACTTTGATTTTAACTGTATACAGTTTTATGAATTTTTAAAACACAAACCTGATTTATTAAAAACAATTTTTGTGACAAGTATCAAGATTACATTTTTTTTAGAAATAATATATTTTTATAATTATATAATAGTTTTTTAAGTAATACTATTTAAGTATTATATATTGTTTTAGTATATTGTTTATTTAGTATATTGTATATTTAATATATTGTTTAAAATCCTACATATTACATATATATACTTATATTTTGTAATAAATATAGTTTTTTAATTTTAGTCTAACAAATAAACCTGCTCTTTTTTATTGTGAAACAATTTCTAAGTTGTTCTTTATTTTCTTCAAAAACATATGNTCGCCGTATATACAGATTATATATTTATTATGTAAATTGTTTAACACTAATGTTATAGTAATGTATAGAGTTTATTAGATTACAGCGTAAATTGTTATTTTTGAAGTTTTTTATTTTATAGTCAAAAACAGTTAAAAATACTTAAATATTACTGTACAAATTTACATTCTAACATTTTAATAAAAGTATACATTAATATTTTTTGTTTTGTTCTTATTCGTTAGAAAAAAGTATTTGTTTTGTTAAACGATGTCGTTTTCTGTCTGGTCGCAAAATATCTTGTACAAAAAATTTAGCATAACTATATAATCTAATTTTTAAATATCTATAGGATATCGCATTAATCAATCTTATTNTATGAGGTATCTCTAATGGCTCGATATCGCATGTTACATCAGGAAATATCGTAGTATCTAAAGCCAAGTTACGCTTAATAGTAGTTAATATTTTTAAATCTAAATTTTTTACCGTTAGATTTGTCAATCCAAATGTTTCAATTTGTATTTGTTTCTCTGTCGCCATTAGTACTTTTTGTACACTTTTCGATACAAAGATTAATCCACCTTTCATACNAAAGCGTACAAATTCAGAGAAAGGACCGCAATGATTATAATTGTGTTCTCGTTCGTGTATTAAACTTTTATAACACGTATAACAATCAATGATTTTTAATTGTTTTACAATATATCCTGCTATATAATATATAATGTTTTCTTTTAATAGTTCAAAACGTTCTGGCAGTACAAACTCTACAGGTACTTCGACTGTGTCAGAGAAGCATCAGTCGCTAAACATAACATATTTTCCTTTTTTTTTTCCATACAATATCAAAAATTTCACCATTTGGATCGTTATCTAACTCTAGACAATTTAAAGACGTACTATTACTTTTAATGCTATTGCGCATGAGAATTTGCCTCAGGGCATATTTAAATTGTAATACATTTGGATTGTTGTTATTACCATGTCTACTTCTAATTTTTGCAAATAATAACTCTACATGATCCTGTGACAATCTGTACGTTAAAAGATATTTATACCACTGTCTGTTATTAAAAATATATTCTGCTATATGCAATATCGATTTTACTGCCGATCCAAACCCACATATAAAAGTTTTTCTTCCTGTTTTTACTATTTTTTTATTATTTGCATTTCTTAAATTGTATAAATAGTTCATTTTTTCAGATATTATAGTCTTTAAATAAGNTAAGCGATCTCTTGTGAGCGGTTTTTTGAAACCTTTTCCAAATGGATTTCGACTGTTCAAAATATCAAATAACCAATCTATAGTTTCAATAAATTGTACTGTAGCTTCGCANTTCTGAAATTCGTCCATACCTTCAGTTTTTAAATATTTTATTGCATTAGCCACAGAAGCACTTAATGTATTAGCAGCATACCGGACTTTCATTTTATTTTGTTGCCAGTTAATACACTGAGCATTTAATTTGTTTTTAAATCTTATAGTTAATAGCT
>NW_018023027.1:5744-15903 GCF_002006095.1 Pseudomyrmex gracilis | reverse complement strand
TGCATCGGGCTGTCTTACGCGCGTAAGACTGCCCGCCGCGCTTAGCGCGCTTACGGTTGTTACTCATAGCAACAGTGCAGGAGGAGCTAACATAACAACATATACTATAGCATGTACATATAACAACATATACTATAGCATACACATACAAAGAATCACTCACACGAACATCTTGTGTTTTGACTCGCATCTGCTCAAGCATCTTGTTTTGACATGAAGATTATTTATTTTGAGTAAGAAACTTCCGAGATGTTAGTAGTGAGTTTTTATTTATTTATGTTGACAATGATTATTTATTTTTGTAGTTACTTATTTATTGTATAGGAAGACTCCTACAGAGAATACAAACAAAAGTTTATTTTTTGTACTTACAATAATACAATATTTAAACTATTTTTTATTCTAAATATTGTTTCTCTGTTGTATGTAACAAAATTATTAAATAAAAAAAAGATTAAATAAATAAACAATTAATATTACATTCATATGCTGAGTTATCTTAAATGTGTTAAACAAATAAATAAATAAAAACTCATTATCGCTACCTTTTATGCCAAAATGTAGATATTTATTATTTATTTAGTTACTTATATACGCAAATAATTTCACAAAAAAATCTCATTTTTTTCATAATATTACAATATTATATAAAAGATTTAAATTGTTTTTGTACGTAAAAATTTTAGAATGTTAAAACCAAAGGAAGAAAAGTAAAAAACTGTTAGTGTATCATTATTTGCAACAATAAATAACTTGAATAAAAATTCAAATAAAATTATTAGAAATAATTTGGCCATTTTTTTAAATCAAAGTAAACAATTTTAACACATTTGAGACTGACGTCCTATAAGTAAAAGTATTCACAGAATTAGACATAACCTACATGCTCATTGACATGACCCACATACCGAGTCATCGATCTCGAATATATTAATATTGAGATAGTAATAATGATTATTTAGTTATGTATTTATTTATTTATTTTATGTAAAGACTCTTACAAAAAATACAAATAACGATTTATAATTTTTGTAATTACAATAGAATATTTAAAATATTCTTTATTCAAAATATTGTTTCTTGTTTGTATGTAACAAAATTAATAAGTGAAAAAAAGATCAAAGAAATAAAAAACAATAACAACCAGCAATACATTCATATTTCCATCGAAATGTAACTTACAATTTTTTCCTTTTTCTTTATGAGATTCTTCCCTCGCCAACACGATATCACTTATGCGACGCTTTATACGAGATATCTCGCGTCACAACTTTTGTTATTTGAAAGTGCTATAGACGAGATATCTCGTATATTTTAATTTGCCATCTAAAAATTTAGAGTAAAGGATCCATTTAAAGACATTTTATTGATATCTCGTCCATAACACAGCACAATAGAAATTGCGACGCGAGATATCTCGTCATTAGCGACATTGTGATGGAGAAATATCTCGTTTTTGGTAACAAAAAGATTAATTAAATAAATAAGTAAACAAACTTATTATTGACACATCTCGATATTATAATTATTTAATTTCATTAACAAAACATGCGAGTAATTGTTTGCAATTTGCTAATTAAAATGAAACATCCATGTTTTCGCGATCAGCCATTGTTATTTTTCATCTGCCATTATGTACATGCTATAGTATATGTTGTTATGTTAGCTCCTCCTGCACT
Source organism: Pseudomyrmex gracilis (assembly GCF_002006095.1). Classification (NCBI taxonomy): domain Eukaryota; kingdom Metazoa; phylum Arthropoda; class Insecta; order Hymenoptera; family Formicidae; genus Pseudomyrmex; species Pseudomyrmex gracilis. Next base: position 14,224 of record NW_018023027.1, on the reverse strand, counting down.
GTTGCTATGAGTAACAACCGTAAGCGCGCTAAGCGCGGCGGGCAGTCTTACGCGCGTAAGACAGCCCGATGCATGCTTATTCGTGGATCTTTGTTAATTAAAATCTCGGTAACTATTGCGAATCTAGCAAGATGATATAGAACATTTCGACTCAGTTTTACTCCTTTTACCTGCCTACGAGAGATGTTACACCAATTCTGAGACACCCTGCATATATAACCTTGCATAAAATTATTTTTTATTATTTCTCGAGGGGGGAGCAGGGGAAGAGGCGTAGCCACTCCCCCTGTGGAGATGGCGTAGCCCCCCCTGCCTACACACTTACAACATGAAGAAAATATACATAATGTCAAAAAAAATTTATTTATGAAACTTTTTTTGTTTGTGCTTTTTTTAAAAACAATGAGCGACGGCTAAAACCTTTTGCATGTCATTTAGGACAATGTCCTTGACAACATATGTGAAGTTCAAGTTGATCGGAAGGTGGTCCGTTATTGTCAATATTTATCATTAAATAATAAACAAGGCTACTTCGTCGTCTTGTAAAGATTCTTTGAAGAGAGATCGCAAATTGGAACCTGACACATAAATAAAATTATGTACAACATCCTGTTAAAGTATAACAGTTTCTTGGTAAATATTCAGAAAAACAGAACATTTTTGGAGGTCAATGACCTTGACATATGTTATCAAGGACACCTTTCTGAACAACAATCTGCAACTTTTAGCCGTCGCTCGTTGTTCGTTAAAAAATTATAATCAAAAGAAGTTGCGGCAATAAACTGTTATTTTCAGACACCGTGTACATTTTGTTTGTGTTGTAAGCGTGTAGACAGGGGGGGCTGCGTCCCTCCGCAGGAGGAGGAGCTTTGCCCCTCCCCCCTGACCACCCTTCAGGAAAAAATGAAGCATTCAATTAAGTGTCAAGTGAAGGATTCAATTAATGTTCTACCGATGTCCCAAAACGTGGAATATTACTTCGCATATCTCGCCAAATTTTTTTGATATTTTGCGATGGCTGCACTTCGTCTTTAGTTTTTGGTGCAACCGCGCCAAGTTTTTTTACATTAAATATTTTTTATTTTGAAACATTCAACATGAGTTTTTGACATTTCACACAAATCAAAATCTATATGTATGATTCGACATAGTTTAAGATTTTCTACGCAAAGCGAAGTCATTTCTTACACCAATGAGTGCTTTATATAAAAAGTGCAGTGGTCATACAATATTTGAAACTTTTTATTGATTTAAAATATTTTCTATTTTACAACGTATAAACAACTTACAAAGTTTTATATATTTCTGTAAAAAGATTTTACTTGTTATTATCAATATTAATAACGTTTTAATAAACAAGCGACGGCTAAAATTTTTTGCATGTTACTCAGGACAATGTCCTTGATAACATATGTGTAGCTTCAGTTGATCGGAAGATGGTCCTTTATTGTCAATATTTACCAGTTTTTTATTCCAGAAAAAATAGATAAAAAAAATTGTACAAAAATAGGTCAGTTTGGTTTATTTTTGTAACGGCTAGAGAGCCATCAGTACCCATACGCCATTCTACTAGTTTTTTATTTTGTCTTTGAACGTAAAGGAGGGGTTGTGCAGTACTCTGCTACCACGCGATACTCGGCCGTCTTTTACAGTAGGCGTGCTTATTTGTGTCGGGCTCGTGCTCGAGATGTTGTGACTTTTGATTGCTTTGTGGGAGGGGAATTAATTCGGGATTACACCCGAATTAATTTTTGAACGCTCGATTTAGTTCGCCGAACAACCGATAAACTCGGTTGAAGGGGACCGGCCCGGAAAAAAATCCTTTGGTGATAAGTGGATTCGAACTTGAGACCTTCGGGTTTGCAGCTCCTGCACTCAGGCCGCAAGACCACTGGGCCGGTCTAATAGGGAAGTTTATACACACACACGTAATATAAGAAGAACGAAATTTATGGGACAATCAGTTTATTCGGAACAATAAAGAAAATGTCAAATATTAGCGCGGCGCATAATACTACGCGGCGCAGCCGATCGCGCGCCAATCAACACGAGCGTGGACAGATTTCTGCTGCGCGGCGCGAGAGATCAACAGGGAAGCGTCCCGTAACGCGGAGACAGCCAATAACAGGTGTACTGCTCTTGTTTTTGCGGAAAACAAATAATGATTTGTCGAATTTGCATCTTTTTTCTAGAAAGCTCCGAAAAAGATGATAAGTCATTGCTCCAAAAAAGACGATAACTTATAGTCATTGTACAATGTAACTGCATCGAACTTTCGAGAAAGAAAAGGCTATAAAAGCCGAAAATCTCAACCGCGCGCGCCACTCTTGCAAGTACAGTCGATTCAAATCTATGTTGCCTCTTTGCAAAGCTTTTTCTAAAATTAATTTGTTACTCGCATATTAATTATCAGCGCATTTAGTTGCTCGTTGCAGTTGTTGTACCGCCACGACGGTACTGGATTCTTTCCACAGGATTTCCTGTTTGAATTCGGGGAGAAGTAATTCCGCTTTTATTTAGTAGTGAAGATTACCTTTATTTGGCAATTTACAGTTTGGCTTCTTATAGCTAGTACGACGACTCGGCGGTAGTTCTCAAACTTCTGCTCTCAATCCTGTCGCATCACTTCCTATACCACCGAATTGAGAGCATCGCCTTGTCTCACTCTAAACAATGTTGCGCGAGGTGATCGCGCAACCCGCTCATCTTTGCTTGATCAGCTTTTGGGGACGAATCTATCGTCCTTGCTGATCAAGCGATACGCGCTCCTAACAATGCACCAAACCTTGTCATAATTACACACATACGACCGCATCTTCGCCTTTTACACTACTATTTCTTAACTTTTTCTACGTACGCGACCTTACATTAAATGTATCTTACTTCGCAGATTTCTTAACACGACCATCACCTTATACTTTGATTTCCCAACATAGTGTAAATTTCGTGCGTGGTTGTCACTTCTCGGTGACTTTGCCGTGGAATCTCTTGATGAACTTTACCCGTTGTTTGCGGAAAGTGCCGCGCCGGTGACGATCTACAATCGTAAATATTGTACATATTGTAAATACATTTACTTTTTTGTGACGAGTTTATTTAGACAGAATAAACACAGGTTTTATAACAAACCCATAAGTCGCTAGTTATTTTTTTTGAGTGTATTTGTGTGCGTGTCGTGATTGAGTGACCTTTGCCAAACACAGCTTGTAGAATTATTAAATTAACAACATTTCTAATAGCTCTTAACTAATTCATATTAAAATTAAGGCAGCTAGATAATATTTATAATAGAAAATATAAAGGAAAGTATTTATAAAAGAAGTATAAAATAAAACTGAAAAATTAAAAACGGCTTTGTAAGCAATATTGCAGTTATCAAATCAGTTGCAAACATGCATATACGAAGGTCGTTTGATAAGTCAGGTAAAAAAGCAATAAAATCAGCCATTTTTTGGAAAATTCTTTTTTACTTTTTGATGTAGTCTCTTTGGAGCTCTATACACTTAGTCCAGCGGTGTTCCAATTTTTTGATTCCTTCGGAAAAGTCTCGAGGCCTTCAAAATATCGCATCTACAGCAACGATGACCTCTTCATCGGACGAAAATTTTTGTCCCCCGAGTCAGATCTTGAGGTTTGGGAATAGAAAGAAGTCATAAGAGGCCAAATCAGAAGAATAGTGGATGTGAAAGCAATTTGAATCTTAATTTATGCAATTTTGCCATTGCGACTATGGAGGTGTGAGCCGGAGCATTGTCATAGTAAAATATGACTTTTTTGCGCGCCAATCTCAACCGTTTTGCTTGCAGTTCTTCATACAAACAATTTAGAAGTGTAGAATAATATGCTCCTGTGATTGTTTGATTCTTCTGTAAGTAGTCAATAAAAATGATTCCTTAGGAATTCCAAAAAATAGTGGCAATTATTTTCCCGGCCGACAAAACAGTCTTCGCCTTCTTCGGCGCACATTCACCAGGCACTGTCCACTGCTTTGACTGCTGTTTTGACTCGGGTGTATAGTGGATCTAAGTCTCATCTACGGTCACGAATCGACGCCAAAAGTCTTGTGGATTGCGCTTAAGCATCGACAAACACTGCTGGGAAATGTCTTTTTGCATGCGTTTTTGACCGATGGTCAGCAATCGCGGCACCCATCGTGCACAAGCTTTTTCATTTCTAATTCTTTGTGCAGGATATTATGTACCCTATCTGAGATACCTACAATTTCAGCTATGTCACGCATCTTTATTCGACAATCTTCCATGACAATATGATAGATTTTTTCAATCATTTCTGGCGTAGTGACTTCAACTGGACGTTCGGGTCGCGCTTCATCTTTGGTTGATGTCTGGTCTTTTTTGAATTCATTAATCCAAAAATAAACGGTCTTTAACACTGGTGCAGAGTCTCTGTGAACTTCGTCCAATTTGGCTTTAATCTGCGGAGCGTTCCACTTCTTTAAATAAAAATGTTTAATTACTGTACGGAATTTGTTTTCATTTTTTTATTTTTACGCCAACTGTGTGCTGCCATGCTCACTTTCAACGTCTGCCACATGTAAACTATGCGTCATTCTTGGTTGAAACTTTGTATGAGGCAGTTTGAATAGAGTTACTTCCTGGCCATATACTACATAGTTTGTTATGGCGCCATCTCGCAAAATTTACCTTATTGAACGACCCTCGTATTATATTATTTATTATCACTTTGGACTTCAATCTCTCTAGATATGAGATAAAGCATTTCCGATATGGAAATGCATTATGAAACAATGTATTGTAAAACATATGTATACGGTTGAATTCAAAAAAATATTCTTTTTCTTTCATTATCACAGAGATACAAAAAATATTTTTAAACAACACTAAAAAATTTATTTTTTAATAAATAAAACTTTTTTTTATCTCTGTTTATGTTACTTTGTAGCAATTAACTTATTGTGAAATTTTTATTTCAAACATATTTCTGTGTATCTCTTGTACTTAAAGAGATATACGCAAAACAGTGTAAGCGCTCTTTTATCTTTGAAGTCAAAAATCATATCTTTAAAGTGGAAACGGACACGAATTGTGCATATCGTTAGTCATATATTGAAGTCCTCTACATACTCACAAAACTTCATTAAAATCCAAAAGTCCAGGTTCGCGGCCTTCCCTTGTAAGTATAAGAATTTAATTGGTGTGGAATACATTTCATTTTTAAATACATATGTAGTTCAGCAGTCATAATTTTTTACTTATCGGTGCAGCGCATGTCACCGCTGCCATCCGCGCCAAGACACGACGTTTTGCGCCAAATCTGTTACGCTAAAAATTTGCCGAATATTTGGCTATTCGGTCAGCGTACCCGTCGAATATTTGATATTCGGCCAAATGGACAAATAGACTATTTGTTGCAAACTTAATTGAAACCATTTTATACCATTTTTTAATTTTAACTATTTTATACCTGAGGAATCACTCATTCCACATATAGGAGTACAACTTAAAAGTGGTTGATTCCATGTGCCATCGTAAAGACACATGACGCTGGAAGAGCCTTTTTGACGCTCATAAAAAGCCGGGCATTCGAGGAAAACTCGCGCGCCAACTGGGAGAGGTCGGTCGCAAGGCAGCCATCCTTTGTGAAGACCCCACATTGCTTTACATCGTTTAATTGCAGCATATGCTTCAGACAGTGCCAAACATGTTATTCCTTTTGATTCGTTTCCTAAAATATAGTTGTATTTTACCATTAGTATAACATATATTTACATATACGCTATATAGATACATATACGCTCGCAGTAACAACGAACAAGATAGATAAAAGGTCAAAATCGAGTTATAAAACAAATATAAAGTTGGTGAATATATATTAAGCAAAATTTCAAATACATCAAAAAACGAAACGTTTCGTTTCTAACTTGAAACTTCTTCAGTCGTAATACATTATAAACGCAAAAAATAAAAAGAAAAAATTATGATCCAAAACATTTTAAAATATAAGTAGACAATCATATCAATGGTGTTAACAGTGACAGTACGTACTTTATATATATATATATATATATATATATATATATATTGTAACGGTTCCACTTTTTCGTCGAAGCTTTTTCCGTCTTATTTAATTATTAAAGCTGCGGAATAGCTCGTCGGGATCAGGGCTCGGTTAAGGTAAAGTAATCAGAGTAGACTCGGTTTATGATTTAACAAAAGTATAAGATGTGTTTTATTTTAAAGAAAAAAAGAAATAAAAGAAAGTATTTACAAAGTTAATTTTACAAAGGCAATCTTGAAAGAGTGAGTTTTAGAAAAGTGAGTTTTAGTAAAGTGAGTTTCCGAAAAATGAGCTTGCTAATATTCAAGTAAAAACAAAAAGTGATTTCGGTCGAGAAATACGCTTTCTTACAAGAAGATTGAATTGCTCTTCACGGAAATTTATTTCTCGCTGTACGGTCGGCTTTTTCCGCTAGACGTAGAGCGGCGCCTTCGTTTAATCGGGGGAGAATAACGTTCTCTTGTAACGGTTTGACACGGAGGCCGGTTTTCCCGGCGGAGAATACGAAATTCCCCTGGAGCGGATCGAACGGAATGCCGGTTTGCCCGGCGGAGAATACGAGATTCCCCTGGAGCGGGTTGAATGGATGCCGGTTTACTCGGCGGAAAATGCAAGATTCCTTGGGACGGAGCGGAACGGATGCCGGTTTACCCGGCGGAGAATACAAGATTCCCCGGAGCGGGGCGGAACGGATGCCGGTTTACCCGGCGGAAAGAGAAATAACTTCTTCTCCCGGTGAGGATCGAGTCGTAAGTCGCAGTCGGTTTGCCCGACCGAGGAAGAGCTTCCCTAGATGCTTCTTGCAAGATTCGGAGATCAGGCGGATCTGATCTCTTTGCTTTTGGGCCTAGCTTTTATACTCGCCGTTTTCCGCGGGGCGGGGTTGAGAAAATGCGCGAAAAACAACAAATTGTTTGTCACGCAAGTAGTTCCATGGCGCGGCAAGGCGCGCGGTGCGGGCGGTAAATCAGCTGTCGCTTTGTAGCGCGGTAAGGCGCGCGGTGCGGGTACAATTGACTTGTTGGCGCGGGGAGCGCTCGGTACGGACGGTACGCTATCGCTTGTAGGCGCGGTACGGCGCGCGGTGCGGGCGGTGTGCCTTCGCTTGTAGGCACGGCAGGCGCGCGGTGCGGACGGAACGCTTGAAAACAGCGTGTACAGTACGGAGCACCATATCGTGCGCCGTGAGGAGAAGTAGTTCTCCTCCGGCCGCCTCCTACTATCACGCCAGCGGCCCGAGTTTTAATCCATATATCGGCACGGTTACCGATGATACATACCGACGCGGTTACCAATAATACCGACAGGCATATGTTATCATAAAACTATCGTGAACATTGAAAAGAGTAACTCTGCATTGAAAGTGACTTCAATAATTTATATCAAATATTTATTTATTTAATTATTACGTGATATAATTTTACGTGATATAAGAAACTTACTTACGATAAGTGTAAGAAAGTAAAATATATTTAAGTAAGAGAGTAAAAAACCATGACAATAGATAAATGTCATAGTGATTAATAAAATATTTTCAAACATTATTTAAATATTAAGAATAAAAAATCAAACATTATACTAGATTTATATAATTAGCGTTAAAGTTTCTTTAAAACATCAAAACTAAAAACTAGTAAGGCAATATTATAATGTTTATATATAAATATATACATATATAGTTGTATATGTATTTAAAAATTTAACAAAATAATGATATTAACAAATAATGTGTGTGTGTATGAAAAGATAAGAAGAATGAGACACAAACAATTATTTTATATAATTTTGAAGCAGTTACGCTAGATTTTATTTTATAGAGTTGCCCTCAAATATGTTCTCCTGTCAAAGATATATTTATGGTTCTGACAAGAACCGTTTAATGTGACTCTGTAAAATATTTTTTGTGGCTCCGAAAATAAATATACCTTTGACAAAAGAACATTTTTNAGGGCAACCCTATAAAATAAAATCTAGCGTAACTGCTTCAAAATTATATAAAATAATTGTTTGTGTCATTCTTCTTATCTTTTCTTGCACATACACACACATTATTTGTTAGTATCATTATTTTGTTAAATTTTTAAGTACATATACAACTATATATTATATATAAACATAACTATTATAATATTGCCTTATTAGTTTTTATTTTTGATGTTTTAAAAAAAATTTAACGGTAATTATACAAATCTAGTATAGCGTTTTATTTTTTATTCTTAATATTTAAATAATGTTTAAAAATATTTTGATAATCACTATGACATTTATCTATTGTCATAGGTTTTTTATTCTCTTACTTAAATATATTTTACTTTCTTACACTTACCGTAAGTAAGTTTCTTATATCACGTAATAATTAAATAACTAAATATTTGATATAAATTATTGAAGTCACTTTTAATGGGGTGATACTCTATTGACCACAGTACGATTCGACACCG
>NW_018023027.1:0-5408 GCF_002006095.1 Pseudomyrmex gracilis | reverse complement strand
ATCGTACGGTGTCGAATAAATTCGTGTCGAATCGTACGGTGTCGAATAATTTGGTGTCGAATCGTACGGTGTCGAATAAATCTGTGTCCAATAATTTGGTGTCGAATCGATCGGTGTCGAATTGTACTGTGGTCAAACGGAACACGCCCCTTTTAATGCAGAGTTACTCTTTTCAATGTTCACGATAGTTTTATGATAACATATGCCTGTCGGTATTATTGGTAACCGCGTCGGTATGTATCATCGGTAACCGTGCCGATATATAGATTAAATCTCGGGCCGCTGGCGCGTGATAGTAGGAGGCGGCCGGAGGAGAACTACTTCTCCTCACGGCGCACGATATGGTGCTCCGCACTGTACATCATGGTAGAAGTATATGTGGTGTGCTCAGTTTGCGTCTGTCTTTCTCTAAAATCTCCCTTCTCTGTCGTTTCTCTGTCGCGAAATACGCAGACCTGCCAAATGTGAAAACTTCCATGTTTAGCTTTGCAAAGTCTGTACGACTGATTTAACTATCTTTGTCGTACGTTGTCCATGTGCGTTCTATTAATCTCTTTTTCATGTACAGTTACTGTACATGAGAGAGTACAGTTATAAAAGCATGTTAAAATTATGTTATTATTCTGACATTTACCCATTATAATAACTTTTTGTTTCACTATTTTTATGTTAATTATTACAGAAAAACAAAAAAATATATTATATAATAATAAATATAAATATATTATATATAATATATATGTCCGTTTATCTGTACTAATAATTAACATAAGAATAATAAAACAAAAAATTGATCATGGGATAAAAATGTCGGAATAATAAAACGTAATTTTAATTTTTTCATAATTTTAGCATGCTTTCATAGCAGTGACTACATGAAAATATAAATAATGAGAAACTGTTGCACAAAAAACATTTAAATGTTAAATTTTTATGGCTTTATCACATTTTGTTATATTTATAGCTTTGTTTCATATTTGTAAGTTTTTAAAAAGACACTAACACTTCGTTTAACTTCAAATTTTTAAAGAAACCAGTTTGTAAACTAAAATAATTTTACATATATATAAATGTAAATAGACAATAAATAAATATATAACAATACATATATATTTCCAACAAATATACATATATGTACATACAATATATATACAAACACACAATAAAGATTGTATTATATTATTATTTTTCATTATTATATATATATTTATATATATATATATATTGTATGTATTTTTTATTATTATATATATATATTTTTATTTTGTTGTTTTACTTTGCAGTTCATGCGAATGGTATCGCTATTGCTAAAAATGAAAAAATAATGCTTATTAGAAACTTATGACACAATATAAGTAAGATTTGTACATTGTATTAATATATAATATATATACATTATTATTTACTGATATTCATATAGTTATCTATTTTCTGTTGATGACAAAAACAATGTTGGAACTGCACTTGAAATAAACCTCCGTCTTTGAATGCCAGTTCTTTCACGATTTCTCTTTCCTTTCAAGAATGAATTTTCCGTAAAATGTACAGAACAGATTCTTGCTGAAAACAATGTAAATGATGTAAACACAAATTATTAATGTTTAAAACTGGATAAAAATGTTTTATACAGAGATGATCCTAACCATTCTAGATTATTTAACGTAATCTCTTTATGTTTCTTGTCTTAACCAATAAAATTATTTCTCGGTTTAACAAGTTATTATTTTTTAACATAATTTAATAAGAATTGTTAATAAGACTTGCAGAACTTATCATTTTTAATATTTGTAGGTAAATAAATTTCTCCAATTTTTTGAATCCATCCTTCACGCATTACAGGATTTTCCGGCAATTGGAAGAAACTTATTTGTTCTGTTGCACACATTTCTCTAGTGTTTTTACAACATTTTACTACGCAGCGTACCAGTTTTAATAAATTTACGCTTGTACTATGAAACTCGATTCTCGGTTTACTCGCTGTCTTCGAAATCTCGCACGATTCGGACAAGTTATTTTAAAACGGTAATATACCGAGAGAGAAAGGAAATGAAATCACGGGACGTGCGACGAAGATATCGTTAACGCAGTCGCGGCAACTTGCCGACGTTAAACATTTTATTTTTTATGGTTGGCAGCCCTATGTTTTTAGCGACACTTTAGCGAGAAAAGGGGCGTGGTTTAGCTAAACTGAGCACACCATGTATACTTCCACCATGGTGTACATCATACACGCTGCACTTTGATATAATTTATTAGACGCAATGCGCCGTGTTTGGGTCGGGACGGATGGTCGGTCCCGGCCGTAACAATTAGCATCGTTACAATATATATATATATATATTCTCTCTTTCGTATGTGTGTGTTAAATTACTAAAAAAAAAAAAATAAATAAAAGTCATACATTGCCGTAAAGTTGTCATGAGAACTAAATAGATGTAATAGAGTCTTAGAATAGCACAAACCAATTAAGAGAGCGCAAACAAAAATGTCAAAAAACAAATTAAATGACTTACAGAATATTGATGTTAGTCAACTGATGTGAGAAGACAAGAGGCAAGTATATATATGGGTAATTCTCAAAAAACGTAATCTCCGTGATCTGTAATCTCCGTGGTAAATTGACATAAAAAACATAGATAAGTTTTTTATATTGCATAATCACGTATTTATATTACAAATGGTGACTTAAAATGGTATGAAAAAACATAATTCACCGCTATCCGTTAGTTAATAATAATTATTTTTTATCAAAACTGAAAGTTGAAATTTACTTGTTCACAGAGAATCACCCATATATATGTTATCCCTACCAAAGAAAGTTTTTGAGAAGGACAAAAACGTTATCAATTTAAAATTTTAACTTGCTCAATAATTCAAAATAAGAATGAACTATCAAGCATGTCAAAATCATCAAGCATGTCAAGCCGCCATTAATGTAAGAAATGACCTCGCCTTGCGTGGAAAATCTTAAACTATGTCAAATCATACATATAGATTTTGCTTGATGTGAAAAGTCAAAAACCCATGTGAAATTTTTTTATTCAAAATAAAAAATATTTAATGTAAAAAACCTTAGCGCGACTGTACCAAAGTTTTTTTTACCGAAGCCGCGCCAAGTTTTTTTAAATGAAATACTTTTTAGTAATGGTTGTCAGTCATGAATTGACCTCCGGTTAAGAAGTAAATAATTAGTTTTAGTGGAATAGGCGTTACTGAACACAATGCCAAGTGTTATGCAGTTGAGTTATATTTCAAATTATTACATACGTTTTGACTCCTTTTTGAGTCTTCATCAGTGTGTCTGTATACAATAAAATCTTATTAAATAACATATTAAGATAAAAAACTCTATGAAAGAATGATTAAGCAAATATTTCTTGTGTTATGTTACATACCATTTACCAAACACATTTACATTTTGTTAGGCGACATTATGAAATTAGTAAGAATGGAATTAAAAGTTATGTTTTCAATTGATTGAGTCGTCCATACTGTTATGTTTTGTATGATAGCGTGTTCAGGTTAAAGGCATGTTTACAATATTTGGTGAAAAAACTTTACTTAAGTTTGTCTAGTAGTGGCAGATATAAATCATCTAACAATTCTGTATCTTGCATTTTTTCATAATGTTGCCTAACAAAATGTAAATGTATTTGGTAAATGGTATGTAACATAACACAAGAAATATTTGCTTGATCATTTTTTCATAGAGTTTTTTATCTTAATATGTTATTTAATAATATTTTATTGTATACAGACACACTGATGAAGACTCAAAAAAGAGTCAAAACGTATGTAATAATTTGAAATATAACTCAACTGCATAACACCTGGCATTGTGTTCAGTAACGCCTATTCCACCAAAACTAATAAAATATTTTTTATTTTGAAAAATTCCACATGGGTTTTTGACTTTTTACACCAAGCGAAATCTATATATATATATGATTCGACATAGTTTAAAATTTTCCAAGGCGAAGTCATTTCTTACATCGATGGGAGGTTTATATACAAAGTACACTGGTCACATAATATTTTAAACTTTCTATTGTTTTGGAATATTTTGTATTTTATAACAACGTATAAACACTGTGCTTCTTATACGCAAGATTCATGCACTTGAGAAATGAAGAAATTTTCTCAGGACAATATTTGAGTAACAATTAAACCGATCAATTTCGTTTTAGTTTTAATTAATTCAGAATAAAATATTTGAAAAAAAGTATTATTGCGTTTTTTGGTCTGTGGCTTCTGAATGGAGATTTAAAGAAAATGATATAAACAAAATATATATAAACGAAAATGAGAGATATAAACGATACATACGAGATATAAACAAAAATGTGTATGAAATTTATATTCAGAAACGTCATAGTCGTCGTCTTATCAAATTGTGTGCATGTTTGTATGTCTGCCGCGAGATGGCATACATATACGAGCGCGTTGAAAGAAGAAAAAGAAAGACAGGAAGTGTGAGTTAGAGAGAGAAAAAAAGAATCAAGAAGCACGGTAAGCGGTAGTGTCGCAAAGTTGCACGTTCCGTTTCATGCATATGCGTGAATGATTTTCCATAGTAGTTTATACGGTTCATGTATATATGCATGAAACGGAACTCACTCAAGTTTCGTGTATAAACTCATTTTTATCGAAATTAAGTGATCCTGTTTTGTTTCATTTTGACAATTAAGAGGTTAGTATATGCAATGTGCATGTATACTATTATATGTATGAAACGGAACGCACTCAAATTTGTGTTTAAACTCAATTTATCAGACGACATCAAATGATTAACACCCTCTTCCGTTTCGTTTTGATTAAGAGGTTAGTATGTGCAATGTGCGTGTGTGTATTCTATTCTATAGTTAACTATTGATTTGCGCACATGCCTGTTAGCTTGTTATCTAAAAGAATGCATTATTAATAGTTTGTATTATTTTCGCAGTTTTTGTTTGCTGTAGATATCAATCTAGTTTACATATATATTCATACCAAAAGAAGAGAAGAAGAATTGCAGTTTGTGGCATGTTTGCTGTAGATATATTTTACACATACATCCAGATATAAATATTCAAAATAAATGATTCTTTTTTAGAAGACATGGATTTATATCAAAAAAAAAAGAAGAAGAAAACCTCAGCATCAATTGATATTGTGTGTCATATTTGCGCATATGCCTGTTAGCTTGTTAGTAAGTTATTAATATTTCCTTACAGATGTCTAAAATAATACATTATTAATAGTTTGTTTTTTGTGGCATGTTTGCTGTAAATATCAATCTAGTATTTATACATATATCCAGATATAAATATTCAAAATGAAAGATTCCCACATAGCACGTAATATTACTGCAATATCACAGTAAAATTGCAATATATCAGTAATATTAGATATTATAATATAATATTACA
>NW_018023026.1:12038-15811 GCF_002006095.1 Pseudomyrmex gracilis | reverse complement strand
CATAAAGTTCCATACTTTGAAGCTGAAATAGCAAAAAAAATGTGACCTTGGAATGGCAATTTTCAAGGTCAAGGGCACCTCCAGAATTTTTTTCACTATTTTTTTCAAACTCAGCGCATCAAAAATCATAGATATATATACTTTGTACCTAAAATAGCAAAAAAACAAAGAATTTGACCTTGAAATGGCTATTTTCAAGGTCAAGGACACCTTCAGGATTTTTTTTAATATTATTTTCATACTCAGCATATCAAAAAACATAGGTATATCAAGTAAAATGCTAAAATAAAACAAAAAAAAAATTTTATATTGGCTTTTCCGTTAGGGACGGGGGTGGTCGAAATATCAACCACCTACCAGGTTGGGAACTTGTACCGACTAATCCGATAAAATTATACATACATTTCGGGTAAATTAAAAGGTTGATTTGAACCAAAATTTTCCCGTCCTTTAAAGGTTAATTTATTAGTTGAGCTGCAGCCGCGCAAAGTTTTTTTGCAGTAAATAATTCTTATGTTAAAAAGTTTTTCGTTTATTTCGGAAAACAAGTTATACTAGGTGGTACTTTTTGATATCAGTAGAGAACAAATATATTTATATATACTAAACTTATTTTTGTTTTATATTGTTCAATTCTGTTTTGTTTGTTTGGCGTGTACTTATTGCCTTTTTTTTAACCATTACGTGGTACGAATATGATGACTTAAACGTAAAAACATTCACAGATCACCCATAAAGTATACAGTTACGCCGCATGTACTATTGACAGCTCACAAGAATTCGCTCTACCCACAAGCTAACAGACGCAAGGAGCAAGGGGAATCGTCCGTCTGCTCCACAATCTTCTCTACTAGGTAGGTAGGTTCTGTCAAAGCGGTGAGCATATCTCCACTCTTAATATCACTCTTTTAATTGTGAGACGTAGAAAAGGGCGGCCGCACTATTCCGAATTTCCAACGCTGATCGAAAAGTTTGACACATTCGCTATGATATCGCTAAACCGGAGGACTGGATAGAGAACGACAAAGACGTTCGGTGAGGTGCCCGTTCATAACTTGTAAGCCACGAATCCACGTCGCTCAAGCCTCTTGTCGAGACTAGTCGCTATGTTTCGCGTTCTGTGTGATGGCAAAGAAGAATCCATCGTCATAGTGGTTCTAGAATTTTTGACAGCGGCTAGAATTGAGCCTCGCGGACTTCATGGTGATTACTTTGTAGGTTTAATTGCGTCTAGAAATAAGTGTTCTATTGAGTGCAAGCCTTGGAGATATGTTAATGCGCAAGCAGCATTATTTGTGGTTATTTTCTTTGAATGTATTGATTATGTTTGTGTAACGTATCGTGTTAAGTGTATCGCGACGGCGGTAACTACCGTATCGCGCAGTTACCGTACCGCATATCTATTCGTCTTCAGATCCGAGAATGTTCGTACCGCCTCGCATTCTATCATATTTTTAATTAATCGGTTCTGGTCTAGGTATCATCTGTCATATCGCTACGCGGTCGAAAGATCGTAGCGGACAGCGTTTTAGCATATCGAAACACTGCTGCTTCTGTGCCGAATCACACTATATCGTATTGTCATGCGGCTGATTATCGTGAGAAACCCAACTCTACCGTGCCTTTGCCTCGTCAATTATTGTATTGTACTGCCTTTTTAGCTAACTACCGTACCAAATACCCGTTATTGTACCGCTCTTTTTTTGAATATTGTATCGCCTAAGAATAGCGTGTGTTCTTCCAAAAGAGCAATTGCAAGCAAAGCATGTTCAGGTCAAAAGTACTATTATAGCAACAGTCGGATACGCGCAATCAGGCATAATATACGATTTTATAGCAAACTTGGTAACAGGCATAGCTGCTCTGGTCGTAAGCGCACCTTGAATATATAGTTGCATCAGCTAGCGAATGATCTGTCATAGGGATTCACCGTATTCTTTATCACACCATATCTATTATCGTATTGCTATTTAGAAGAGTATTGTATCGCTATCAAAGAAACAGCTGGAGTATCGTATCGTATCGCATTCTGTCGTTACTGAGAATGGCAACTTCCACGAAAGGCACGCCGTGGTATATTTAATAAATATCATCGCGTTTCTTTCGAGTTTTGAGAGCTATCCGAAACCTTCCGACTTTGCTAGCGCTTCCCTTTGCATATTACACGTTGTGTTTGATGCCATACGCTGCATGATATTGCATGGTGCAAAGAGATTGGTCCCAGTTGCGCGGACCTGGTATTTGAATCCGGCAAAGACTCCGCATAAGACACGTGAATTCAACGAGACTCTGAGCTCCTCTAGCCCTTTTGCATAAGTCTAAATTGTATCTTGTATCAGATGGTTTGATTACCGGCACGATTCGTGTCCCTGCACTTGCTTGCACGTGTTTTATTCTCTGCGCTCTCTCGCCTAGCTAGCCTGTGCTTTGCTCATCACTCCTATCGTTGATTTTTTCGCAGCGTGTTTCCTGAGATCTGCCGCGTCTGGTTAAGTTTTGGCAAGCGTCTACCACTGCAAGATTTGCGGCGAAACATTGGTCGACCAAACTTAACCAAATTATTGTATCTCGGGCTACCGTTGCAGGTCGTAATCAGTAGTTGTCCTTATTTTGTATTCTTTTTGCTCCCGTGTTCTTTTGAATTATTTTTATTGTAACTACTTTTTAATTTTTTTGTTAATACATTATCATTGTTCATTTAATTGAGTCTGGATTTCCAAAATGCGAGTAATTTTGTCCTATCGAGGACAGCCTAAATTATTTAATTGATAGACCCAGCGTCTCGCCATCTTCATTAGAACTAGTCCGTCAAAGTGAACGACACAAGAATTGACGTGACATTGCGTCTGGCGCTCTACCATAATGTATTCGTCGGTTTGGCTCGACGGTGTGCTCTGTGCACCGATTTTTTTCTCCTGAAGCCTACCTGGCGATCTAGCCTAGCGGACCTCTGTTCGCGCACCGATCTCGAGCTCCTGTTTCGGACGGAGTAACGCTTGCGTTGCTCGATACTCAAGAAAAACATCATAGTATATATATTATCTTATTACATATTATATAATAACGTCGTGTTTAACTTTTATTTGAAGATCTATACACACACAAATGATAAAGTTACGTTTGCTATATAGTAGTAATAGTTTATTGCTCCTCTTAGGGTTGCAATTTTTCTTTACAATCTCCGCTTATAAACTAGTTTTATCATCTAAACTTAACATTAACTTAATACTAACTTACATTTTCAAACTATTTTACAACTATCTTATTAACTACTTCTTGTTCTACTCTACCTATACACATACACACACACACACACACACACACTAATCCTACTCTCCAGGACCTCCGCTTCCGCCGCCTTTCTTTCTTTCTTTCTCCGTTCACTCTCACCTTTGTTGTGACCAGAAAAGTAGTTAGTAGTTAAGAAATAGTTGAGGTCACAACGACAAAAAAGTAAGTTGTAAAGGCGGCGCAATCACGTTGGTACAACGCGATTGCGAGTTATTTATAGTAAGCATTCCGAGAACGCCCGGTTGCACCAAGCTAAACACAAGCGATTTGCTTAGTCAGCTGGGTGAGCAACAAAGCCGTTTACAGGAAACGGTGTCAAAATTGAGGACGGGCGCGTTGCCCTACAAAGCTCGCGCCACGTCCTAATTGGTCAAGAGACCTGAACAAGAGTTGGTACAAAGGGGTGATACTCTATTGACCACAGTACGATTCGACACCGCTCGATTCGACACAGATTTATTCGACACCAAATTATTCGACAC
>NW_018023026.1:4303-11548 GCF_002006095.1 Pseudomyrmex gracilis | reverse complement strand
TACGGTGTCGAATAATTTGGTGTCGAATAAATCTGTGTCGAATCGAGCGGTGTCGAATCGTACTGTGGTCAAACGGAACCCGCCCGGTACAAAGTTGTATATAAAGACCGGCGAGGCGGAACTCGAGAGAGTCTCTGAGCCGTTGTCTTATCAGCATAATTTAGCAATAAGGAATTATAAGGGAAGACGGAATAAACCATTTGAAAGAACCAAGGAGACTAGCATCTTTCTCTCGCACCTGCTCAGAAGATCCTAAAAGAACTCAAGTATCGCCGCGGCGGTACAAAACTTTTTTTTACTTTCTTTTTATTTACTTCCTCTCTCCCACACTCCCTTCCACACTCCTTCCGTCTTCATTCCTTTTCATGCTTCCTCTCCTCCACTCTTCCACTTTCCACAATCAACTTTCTCCTTCTTCTTTCCCACCAAGTATCACCTCTACCATTTCCTCCCAGTCTCCCTCCGCCCTCCATCTCCTACATTTCTCCCATACATGCTTCCATGTCTCTTCCCTCCATCTGCACACTCTACACATTCTTTTTTTTTCTTTTTCCCAGTATTCCCCTCTCTTTATTTTATTTCCCAACCTAAATCTTGCAACCCTTTGCTATCTTTTTTCTCCCCAACCTTTTTTTAGGTACCCTATTATTCCTTTAGCTTTTATTCTTTTGTACCATTTGTTAGATCTCGAATTTTCTATCTTTTCCCACCTTTCTTTTCTTAGCAATTTCTTTTTATTTTCTATTAATTCCTGTGTCATTCCCATCCTTTCCTCTTTGTCTCCTCCCTACTTTTCTATTTCTACTCCTCTTTTCTTATAAACCTCTATTCTTTCTTGCTCCCATTTTGATAATTCCTTTATCTTCACTGCCCTTTATCTCCTCCCAACATCTTATTGCGATTTCACTTCCTTCTCTTCTTTCCAGCCTATTTTCAAACTTCCATCCTCTTCCCCTCGTCCTTCTTCTCATTATTTCTCTTTACAACTCTTCCCTCACTATATACCCCGGCGTCCTTCAGCCTACCTCCAGGGCCTATTTTAGAAATCTTTCTTGCAATCTCTCTATCTCTTTTCCCATTCCTTCCATTCTCACACTTTGACCTCATACTTTATTACCAATCACACCAATGCGTCATACAGCCAAATTCTTCTCCCCCAGTCTTTCCTAAATCTTCTTTTCCCAATCCCTCACACCTGTCTCATCATCGCCGCCTCCCTTCTTATTCTATTCTTTACGTGTGTTTTCATATATCTCCATTTTTCTGAACTATACATCCCAAATATTTAAATGCCTTAACTTCTTCAATTTTTTCTCTTCTCCACCACCATTTTTTCTGCTTTTCTCTTCTTCTTCCCTTCCTGAACCTAATCACTTTTGACTTTCCCACATTTGCCTCCAAACCTTTGTCATTTACATATTTTCCAAAACACTTCATCATATTTCTCATTCTTTTTCATCTTCCGCCACCAAAACAATAGCATCGGCATATGCCAATGAGTATATTCTTCTCCCTTTCAACTTCACTCCCTCCCCCACCCACTTATCCTTAATTTCTCCTCCAAGTTCGCCATCAAAACATTGAATAGAATTGGACTTAGAGGGCACCTCTGCCTCACTGCTTTCCCCGTCAAAAATTCCTTTCCTACTACTTTTCCTGCCCTTTTTTTTTTAATGTGGGAGAAATCCTTTATAAATACCCTGACCCCGGGGGAAAGGTCAGGGTTATGTGGGATTCCCTCTTTCCACCTGCAAATGGAAAGGAGGTATAAAACTCCACTAAAACTCCTACGGTGTGTCCACTCTGCTCATTTTAGGGAGAGATCCGGGAATTCCTTGAGAGGTTGCACACGGATCCCACCCTGGAGCTTGCATATCTTGGAGGAGAGAGTTTTAGGTTCTCCTTTCTCTGCACACTTGGTGCTTTTATTCTCTTCTATGGTGACACTATGGGACACACTCCACAGTGTCACCTCATCATTGATTGCGCGTGAAGAACAAGCCAGAGCTCCCACTCTGGCTCGTCGCGATTCTGCGGCGGCTTAAAAAACCACCCCCAGGGTAGACAATACCACCCCGGAGAGCTGCCGCTTGGTTTCTCCTCGCACCGCTCTCGCCGGTGCATCCTTGTCAGGGTGATGGGCTAACGAGAAGAGCCGGCTCTTCCCAACGCTCATCACCCCAAAAGACCGCTTTTCTGCTCCCCAGAGGAGAGGGGAGAGCCAGGCCAGGCTACACTCAAAGACTGCCTCGACTCCGAGGGTGGACGCAAAGTACGGGGACCTCTGCCCCCGTTCGCGCACGCCTCCGAGGCCTCCCGAAAGGAAAAAGGAGTCTTTTCCTCTCTCTTTCAGCTGCCTCTTTTTGCTCCATTACCGTGGAGCAGAAAGAGACGACCGCACCCCACTCTTCTTCCTCTCTGGAGCACAATGCCTTTAGAAGGTCCTCCAGGGAGAGGTCCTCCCCTATTTTGGCAACCAGCTCTCGGCGTTCCTGAGCCCACCGTGGACACTCTTCCACGGTGTGCTCCACCGAGTCGCTGGCCGCCCCGCATTTGTGACATTGCGTCGTTGATTCACGTCTGATGCGACACAAATACTCACCGAAGCAGCCATGCCCGGTAAGCACCTGCGTTACACGGTAGGTGAGGCGTCCGACTCCGTTGTCCAAACATCCTGCTAAGTGGGGCCGGACGACCCGGACGACTTCCTGAGCGTTCACGTATGGCTCGCTCAGGAAATGCTTCCAGTTAAGGAGCATTTGTTGCCGGGCTTGGTGCTCCGACTCGGCGAGGGCCTCCCGTCGAGCATCATCTGCGAGACTCTTCTGCTGGAGCAACTCGACTCGGCGATGGTACCTCGCTGAGTACATGCCAGCAAGGAGGGCCAGAGGGAGCATCCCCGCCAGTATGCCCGCCGTCTCCCTAGGCACCGTGCGGAAGCCGCAGATTACGCGGAGGGCTGCTACCCTTTGGGAGGAGAGGAGCTTCTCAAAACTGCTCTTCACTTCCGCCCCCGCAGCGGCTTCCGCCCACAACGGCGCCCCATACAGGGCCACCGAGTGGATGACATTGGCGTAGAGACGACGGACCATATACTTCGGGCCCCCAAGGTTCGGCTGAATACGCGCGAGCGCGTTTGCCACCTTTCGAACCTTGAAGACCAGACGAGCAAAGTGCTCGTCGAAACGCCACTTCGGATCGACGTGAAGTCCAAGGTACTTTATGGTTTCACCCACCTCGACCCGAGCCTCACCTACGGAGAGGCTGAGTTCTGGGGGCCGTCTACGCCAGTGGTCAGAGAACCACATAGCTTCTGTCTTGTGGACGGCCACTTTGAGGCCCAGCCCTTCGATGCAACCAACGACGCAATTCGTTCTTACGTCGGCCAACAGTCCGGTCCTACTCCAGTCCTTCCCAGAGGCAATTATTAACGTGTCATCTGCGTAGCAGATAGTTCTCTGGGAAGTGCGGCCTGGATCATCCTGTTGTACCCGAGATTCCACAGCAGTGGGTCCAAAACTGACCCCTGTGAAATCCCGCGGTACATCTCCCTGCGCAGCGGTGATCCGTACCGGCCGGAGTACCTAATCTCCCTGCCACGGAAGTAGTCTCCGAAGAGCCTACTCAAGTAGGGTGGAACCCCGTGACGGTCAAGAACCCACCCTATACTGTCCCAGGGAAGGGAGTTAAAGGCATTGGAGATATCTAATGAGACCGCCAATGCCCTCCTTTCCTGCCTGACCGACGCCTCCGTGAGGGACTTAAGACGGGAGACGGCGTCAACCGTTGACCGTCCCCCACGGAATCCGAACTGACAGTCGACCAGGTCGGGACCTGTCCGTGACAGGTGCTCGACGAAACGATTGGCAATGATGCGCTCCAAGAGTTTGCCCGCCTCGTCGAGCAAACAGATCGGCCGGTACGCGGACGGCGTATCCGCAGGCCTTCCTCTTTTACGGAGTAGGACCAATTTTGCCTATTTCCATGCTGGGAGGAACCAGCCAGTCCTCAGGCAGTCTGTGATAATCTGCCTGAGGCGCTCTCCCAAGGGACCCTGTCTAAAGGCAAAGCCCAATACTTTGCCGGGCACGCCGTCGGGACCGGGAGCGGTATTCTTCCGCGTCATCCGACGGACGGACCGGCGGAACTCCTCTTCTGTAACCCCCAGTTCGTTGGACTACTCTACTGGGTGCTCCAACTCTGTCTCTTGGGAGGGCCAAGTGCCTCTCCCGCCGAGGAAGAGGGTCGACACAACCCTCACCAACAACTGGAGATCTAAGCACTCTGCGATCGGCGGGGTCCAGGGGCGTAACTTGCCCATTACCAGCCGGTAAGGGCGGCCCCATGGATCCGCGTCGATCGCATCTAGAAGTTCCTGCCATGCTCGGGACTTTGCCTTCTTAATGGCGGCTCTTAGGGCTTTACGCGCTGCGCGGTAGCCCTCATATGCCGCCTCCGCTGCTCGGGCCGCCTCGTCACCAGGAAGTCGGCGACGGGCGTGAGCGTACCGGTGGGGGGCTCTGATGCTTTCGGTCCTAAGACCAGCAATCTCTTCCGACCACCAATACGCCGATCTCCGACCCGGTGGACCGCGGGAGCGTGGCATGGCTGCGTCGCAGATCATGTTGAGCGTCTCGCGGAACCACCGGAGCTCTGCTCGGAGGTCGCGCGGCTCGGCCGATGGACGTGGCCAGGTCGCGACATGAACAGCGGCGGACAGGATACTTGAGTCCAACTTCCAAAGGACCTACCCTTGGGAGCGGGGCTTACGTCTCACTCCGTGGCGACCCCGAGGGAGGCCAGGGAGCACGAAGACCCTCATCGTTATATAACGATGATCGGAGAGGGTCTCCAAATCATTCCTGACTTTCCACACGTCTCGGACACACGTGCAACAGCGGACGGGGAAGCGAAGGTTACGTCGACGATGGACCCCCCGTTACGCCTAACGTACGTGTGTTGCGTGCCCTCGTTTAACGTGGCAAAACCGCTGGCCGCCATACACTCTTCGAGGGCCCTTCTACGTACATCAGTTCTGGGAGAGCTCCAAGTCACCGACTTGGCGTTAAAGTCCCCCAGGACCAGTAGAGAGCGGGTCTGGAGATGGCGTATCACCCGCTCCAGCTTGTCTAAAAATACCTTAAACTCGTGGAAGGGTCTCGTGGAAAAAAAGTAACACCCCACAATCGCCAGTTTCTCCCATTCTGTTGCTACATATTTTTTTACTCTTTCAAGAGAGAAGAAGAAGGTGGGCGATGGTTCCCATTTTAAGAATAATGCGACCGAGCCGTCCTCCGACCCCAGCCACGACGGATGGTCTGGAACGGAGTAGGGCTCGGCCGCTACTGCAAGGACTCTGTCGAGTTTTGCGAAGTTGTGCACCAAGAGGTCCTGGGTCTCACGGGCGTGATTCAGATTGCCGTGGAGGAGTAAAGACATTATGTGGTGTCCATTACTTCCTCCTCCAGAGCCCTACTTTCAGGAGGGGAGGGAGGTGCAATCTCCTTTACTAGTTGCTGCTGTGTTGGACACAGCAGCCAGTGTTTTTTCCGTGGGAGTGGGCTTAGAGCCGCTCCCAACAGTCGTTGCTGTGCCTGGCACAGCAACGGGTGTCTCTTTCCGAGGAGTGGACTGAACGCCATTTCTCTCAGCGGTTTTGGGCGCCCGCTTACTTTTGCTGGGGGCAGGGGCACACGTTCTGCCCCCCAGACGATGGTTCGCGGGACGCCCGAGGTCCGCACACAAGGGGCATTTAGGTGCCGACGTACACGTCGACACCCTGTGGCCCCGATCGCCGTAGTTGAAGCAACGACCTCTCCGGTCCTCCTCCGGCGCGGTGTAAGTGCACGCGGACATCACGTGCCCGCGTCGGAGGCATCTGTGGCACTAGAGGGGCCGCCTCTCCAGCACTTCGATAAGTGCGCGCACCCATCCGACTTTGAGTTCCTCGACTGCCACAACCTTTTGGGCCGCGGCTAATGGGCACTGCACCCACGCTGTGGATAATCCACCAGGGGAAACACGAGGTCGGCCGACCTTAACATCAGTCGACCGGCAGCCTCCGGTGGATGCCACCGCTTCCTGGATCTCCGGGGGAGATCGACTCGTCGAGGCCCCGGACTCGTAATTCTACGGTCTTAACTGGTCGCGCGAGTCGTCCTCCTTTCTCAGATACTAAGGGGAGCATGGCGTTATACAGCGCTTCTGTTTTGGTATCACTGTTCTTGCCGGGGACCTCTAAAATTAGAGCCCCGGTGAGGGCACGTCTTGGACAAAGGCCATGAATTCCAAGAGGCTTGAGGGCCATCTTCTCTCGAACATACTTCATGACCTCCCTTAGAAAGTTCTTCTCTGCTCCCTCTGGGGCTGAGAGTACCACCGCCGCGAAGCGGGGTGGCCTGCCCAGCTTCGATTGAGAGGGGGTGCTTTTAGTTGCACCCGCCCCCGGCTTGGCCGATTGCTTATTTCCCTTGACGCCTCCAGATGGTGTTGGGGCGGGAATTGGAGCTTGTGGCCTTTTCTTCTTACGTCTCACCACCAGGGACTAGGAGTCCTGCGTGGTGGTGGAAGCTGGGGTGAG
Organism: Pseudomyrmex gracilis; assembly: GCF_002006095.1. Classification (NCBI taxonomy): domain Eukaryota; kingdom Metazoa; phylum Arthropoda; class Insecta; order Hymenoptera; family Formicidae; genus Pseudomyrmex; species Pseudomyrmex gracilis. The sequence goes on along the minus strand of NW_018023026.1, from coordinate 4,968 downwards.
ACGGATGGATGCCAGGCTTCGGCTTGGACGTCGGTGGGGTGGCCTTGGCCTGTATCTCGTCCTCCGGCCGCTGGCTACTGTCGCTTCCTTTCTGGCCTTTTTTTCTCGCCTTACGGGCCGTCTTCTTTTTGGCCCGTTTACTACTGGTTTTGTCCCCTGTCAAGTCGGGGGGTTGGGAAGACGACGGCACTTTTGTTGCAATTGGTGCGCAGAGAGTGCCGCTTCTCGCTTCCGCTGTCCTCATTTGGGGATTGCCCCGCAGTAGAAATCGGACGGACAGGCAGCCGACTACCTGTTCGTAGAAAGCTGAAAGTTTGTCCGTTAACCACTTATCCGTCTCCCTGCGGTGCTTCTTCAGCATGGACGCAAAGTACTTGGGTGTTGTTGGCTGCACCGCAAGAAACTCCTCTTCTCCTTGCCGAGTACTCGGGCCCGGCAGGGGGCTCAATGCCCCTCCTGTCCTTACCCTAATCCTCGTTTACCCGTACAATTCTCCACATCTCCTCACTACCTCTTTCCTGATTATTCAATACGGGAGCGTCCCGTTTGCCCACGTTGCGATTGCCCACAGTGACTATTGCCCACGTTGCGATTGCCCACGTTGCGATTGCCCACGTTGCGATTGCCCACGTTGCGATTGCCCACGAGTTGCTTTTGCCCACGTT
>NW_018023026.1:0-2503 GCF_002006095.1 Pseudomyrmex gracilis | reverse complement strand
GGGCAATCGCAACGTGGGCAATCGCAACGTGGGCAATCGCAACGTGGGCAATCGCAACGTGGGCAATAGTCACTGTGGGCAATCGCAACGTGGGCAAAAGACTCCCACTCATTCAATACTATATTAATTTTTTATTAATAATTACTATAGTATTGAATAATTGGAGAGCCACGACTCCTCGGCCTCCTCTTTCGCGCGGGTCTCCTCTTCCATATAGATCTCTCCTGCTCGGGAATATTGTCTCGCTGGCACCGCCCCGGCCACTCCGCTGTTGATACCAGCGGGCTCTATTTTAACCCGCTCCTCTTCTGTGTTTTCCTAAAACCTAAAACAAAAATTATTATTAGGTGCGCAACTAAGTTCTCGCTGTTTTTTTTGAAAATACAACTTTATTGTGAAAAAATGGTTCCAATTGAATCATTCAAAATATTGCCCATCGGTAACTACAACTTTTTCCCATCTTTCTGGCAGAGCTCGAATATCGTTACGGTAAAAATGTTTGTTTTTTGAGGCTATCCACGAATCAAGCCATTTTTTTATGTCTTTATATGAGCGGAACTGCTGATAAGCCAGACCATGTGCCATCGAACGGAACAAGTACTAATCGGACGGCGCAATATCTGGGGAATATTGCGGGTGGGGTAGGACTTCCCATTTGAGCTTTTCCACGTAGATTTTAACGGATTTGGCAACAAAGGCCGAGCGTTGTCATGCAGTAGAATCACTTTTTCGTGCGTCTGCTCGTATTGTGGCCGTTTTTTGCGCAGTGCTTGGCTCAGTCGCATTAATTGAATTCGATATCGTTCCCCAGCGATGGTTTCGTTTGGTTTCAACAGCTCATAATAAATAACACCGACCTGGTCACACCAAATACACAGCATAACCTTTGCAGCGTGAATATTCGGCCGAACCGACGACGTAAAAGCATGACCGGGCAGTCCCCATAACTTTCTTTTCTTTGGGTTGCTGTAATAAATCCATTTTTCATCACCCGTCACGATGCGATGAAGAAAACCCTTCCTTTTTTGCCGCTGGAGCAGTTGTTCACAGGCGAAAAAACGACGCTGAACGTCCCTTGGCTTCAAATCAGAAGGAACCCAAGTTCCTTGGTTTTGAATCATTCCCAACGCATGCAATTGCTTGGAAATAGCTTGGCGGGTAACTCCTAATGCTGAAGCAAGCTGTTCTTGCGTTTGGCATGGATCCTCATCAAGCAATGCCTCCAATTCAGCGTCTTCAAAGGTTTTTGGCCTTCCTTCACGCGGACGGTCGTCAACATCGAAATCACCGTCTTTGAAGCAACGGAACCAATCACGGCAAGTTGTTTCACTTAGAACAGCATCTCCGTAAACGTTTTGGAGCTCTCGATGCGCTTCAGCCGCCGTTTTCTTCAAATGAAATAAGAAAATCAACACTTCCCACAAATGACGATTAGTTGGTACAAAATCAGACATTTTCACACAACCAAAAATATATGACCAAAACAAAATCACTAACGTGTCAAAGCTGTTTGTTTACCATATGTCTAAGCTTGGCTTGTGACGTTTTAAATATGTCAAAATCGACCAGCACTTACTGCCGGAGCCATCTATTGACAAACAACGGGATGTTACTTGCGCACCTAATAATAAAATAAAAGATTTGCATTTATTATATTTAGTAACTAATAGTTGTGTTATAGTAAATAAATAACTTACTAGTCGCATTCGTCTGCATCTCCTGCTGTTGTTGGGGCTGCTGGTGTTGCTGCTGTTGTTGGGTCTGCTGCTGCTGCTATTGCATTTGCAACATTTGTTGTTAAAACTGTTGTTGCATTCGTATAATATTGTACTAATGCGACTAGTAAGTTATTTACTTAATATAACACAACTATTAATAATTGAATATTTAGATATCAAAAATTACTAATTGAATAATTAGAGATATACAGGGTGAGTATATCAGTCATCTGAATCTATCACCTCCAATAACTCGTTTCTGTGGCCAGAAATCGAAAAGAATTTCATATAAAAGTTGTAGGGTTTCGAGGGGGAATCAAAATGGCGTACCTTTCAACTTTTGATTTTGACCGAAAGTGGGTTACTTTAACCGGAAGTGGTTTTTTAAAAATGGAAACCCCCCTTTTTGACACCGGAAAATGAAAAAACGAAAACTTTTACGTTCAGATGTAACCTTGGATGTTTTAAAATTTTCAAGATAGCGAACAAAGATGGCAGACAAAACTTTTAGTCAACCGATTTGCACCAAATTAAGTTTACGAAGGTTTTTGGGGTTGCTGATCACAAATCTGAAGTCAGATTTGCAAAACTCAAAATGGCGGATCCAAGATGGCAAACCAAGATGGCAGACAAAATTTTTAGCTGAAATTAATAGAAATTATTACTCTCAGCACTACCCAGGAACAACGGGGCGTGTTCCGTTTGACCACAGTACGATTCGACACCGATCGATTCGACACCAAATTATTGGACACAGATTTATTCGACACCGTACGATTCGACAC
>NW_018023025.1:14742-16163 GCF_002006095.1 Pseudomyrmex gracilis | reverse complement strand
CAGATAACATCCTCCGAGCCGTCCGGGTCGTCCGGGTGGACCTCCGGGTCGGGGGAGGCAGGCGGCGGAGGCCGCGCACATACAAAAATCACCTCCGGGGAGCCCGGTGGTGATGGCGGCGGGCCCTCAGGAGTGAAGGGAGTCGCAGGACGCGAGGGGGTNGAACCTCCGTCCTCAGAGCTGGAGAGAGAGGACTCCGTGCTGTCGCGGGAGGACGATTCCTCCGCGCTGTCGTCAGTGCACGACGAGTTAACAAACTTGGACATTCTGACACTAAAACAAGTTGGTATTGTAAAAAAAAAGGGAAAGGACACACACTCGAAGGTTCTGAAACCAAGCACTTACACTTGTCTGTAGTACACAAAAAAAAAACAAAAAAACACACCGTTATTCCCGAGTCGGTGGCGAACAGAGTACTGGTGCTCGTTGTCATGAAGAGCCATGGTCCGAGGTACAAAAGACAGCAGGGCGTCTCAAATGTAAGTCCTAGAATTAATATAAGCGATAATAAAAGAGCTTAGGTGACACAGTAACGAACTCGGAGTGCGACCGACGCTCGCGGTTCCACCTGTTAGGCGACACCGTTCGCGGTAAAAGTAAANTGTAAGGCGTATTATTGTAAGAAACATTTTGCTTGCAGGAAAAAATGTTGTTAATAAAAGTAGTACTACTTACCGTTTGCGTCGCGTGGAGTGGAGCCGAGGACCAAGGATACCACATACGAAAATTCCAACACAATCCCGGCGTGTACTACGAAAAGTACGGGACGATGCTCCACGCTAGCGAAAAGTGGAGACTAGTAGTAAGATTAGACGTGTCAACGGTATACACAAGAACGGAACATACGGAATACGTGTTAGAGTATACAATTAAAGCGTGCGAGAACGCGACAATAACGCGTAAAAATAGAGAACTGTGCGAAGGGTTTGCCGCGGAGTTGCAACAAAGGTTGAAAAAAGTGGAAAAGGTAGTAAAACGCGTTAAAACGATAGTGGGAACACAAAAACGTCGTCGAAGGGGGCTGGTTGACGCAGTAGGTTCCGTCGCGAAAATTTTGTTCGGTACAATGGATGCCGAAGACGAAAAGCGAGTTTCGGAACAAGTAGAGTTGATAANCAAGAAACAAGCTGTTTTGCAGCACGTGGTTAAAAATCAGCTGCAGGTTATAAACGCGACTATTGCCCACGTGGAAAACATAGAGGAGGTCGTAGAGAGAAATGAAAACAAATTAAAAAACGCGATGATTAANATAACGCAACAGATAGACAGTTACGCGCAGCAAGCCGAACTTAGCGAGTATCTAATAGAGTTAGGCGGCGTGATTACGGAACTCGAATTCGACGTAGAAAGTATCATGGGTTACGTCACGGACGTACAAGCGAAGTTTGCACAGCTAGAAATGGTACCGGTCGAGTTAATAA
>NW_018023025.1:1814-13247 GCF_002006095.1 Pseudomyrmex gracilis | reverse complement strand
CCGCAAGCCGGAGAGTTTACCGCAGTGAGATACAGCCGTGTAAGATACAGAAGGAGTTGTAACCAGAGAAATAAAAGATAAAAATACAAGTTCGTGTTCTGAACTTCATCTCGACCACCCGACCTTCCTCGACATCCAACAATAGCGATAGTTTTGTTATTATCTCTTCTAACAACTTGTATTCTATCAAGTCTTTGAATATCAACATCTAAAAGTGATTCAGCCAAGTCATTATTTATAAGACAAAAATTATGTAGAGCACAACATGCCATTATTATATTTGAAGCTTTTTCTATTTTATACACTGTTATATATTTGAGCCTTCGCCATCGTCCTTTCAATAAGCCAAAACTATTTTCAANCTTTACTCTTGTTTTGCTATGTATTTTATTAAATGTTACTTGACTGTGTGTAATATTGCCATAATCTTTAAAATCAGGTATAAGCCATTCTTTTATTGGATATATTTTGTCACCTAATAGATGTTGATCTGGTAAGAAGTATTGAAAATATCCACTTGCTTCAATATTTACATATAATTTTGAATTTTTTAATACTCTGCAATCATTAGCTGATCCAGGATGACCCACATATATATTTGTGAATAACCAATCTGCTGTACATATTACTTGCATAATTATTGAATGTGTCATATATCTATTTTGATAACATCTTTGATGAATATTTGGTGCTATAACATTTATGTGACAACCATCAATCGCTCCAATTACACCTGAAATATAATAATTAATACTATTGTGTGTATTTTAATAGAACATAACACTGTATTTTAAATACAATATATACTTATACCTGGAAAACCTGCAAGATTCTTAAATTTTTCTTGTATATTGACTCGTTGATTTACAATAGGCCATTGTATTACTATTGGTACTAATTTTACCATGCATTTTATCCAAATATTAATGCAATGAAAAACAGTTGATGTTGCCACATTAAATTTGTCCCCAATTTGTGCCATAGATACTTGATGTGCCAAATAATATAAAGCTATTTGTTGAATTTTTAGTGGCTGGATAGGTTCGAATCCTCCAGTAAATGTCTAAATTTAGAATTTATGTTTATACTCAGGAAAAAATAAATTAAATCTAAGTATATCTACTTTACATCTAACAAGAAAAAAAGAAAAAATAAATCTAATTAGATCCAAATTAGATCTACTTAGATTTAATCTATTTTTTTCTGGTTATATTATAAAATTGTATTTTATAATAAAATATATAATAAATATGACATTATTACATGATATAAATTACTTACCCTTTGTATTTCTTGTTGCTGTATTATTAGTTGTAATAAATTGTGAAATGTTAAGCGTTTTAATCGAAAAGTAAGGAAAAAATCCGTCTCAGTGTATAAATCTACCCAAATTTCGGAATATAATCCCGGACGAGTATGAGATTGTCTCCCATTTAACATAATATAATTTCTTCATTTCTTTGTTCTCTTTCTTAAATGAAATAATTCATATGTTTCTAATGAAAGTGTGTTTCATCTTCTTCAAATATCTCATTCATAAAAATATATAAACATGCTTTAAAATTCATGTTAATTCGACGATAAGCAAAGCAAGCACGTTACACAAGTAATGATTAGAATGTCAAAGGTTAGGATGCCAACTAACTATCCAAGAAACTCTTTTTGAACAGTTTCAAATTCGCGCGTACAGAAATAAAACCAGTAAATTTTATCGCAATGCTTACGGTACATATACCAAAATAAGCTCCGCCCATACCAGTGCCAACCTTGGTATATATACCAAATGATCGCCAAAATTCGCCTATAGTTTTTGGTAACCAAGGTAGGATTTTGGAACATACCCCAGAGAGTGCACGTAGTGAACATCACAGCTATCGCAGCTATCGCCGTGCGCGTACTGCGATGAAAATGCACCATAACCGCACAATAAACACACGCCGTGGCCGTGGCATGTGTTGTGAACGGCCGCNTTCAACAGAACAATTGCTGAGTTGTTGTCTTGTCACCACTTGACGTTAATTTGTTGGTTTTATAAGTATAAGAATAAATGAAAAATATCATTACTAATACTGTGACTTACAAGTGTGTGCTTTGGCGAGGTTATTTTCAATATTCTCATTGTGGCAGTCAGAATATTTGTTACTGCAGACTTATTAGCATCGAGATTATATATTATTTACTTATGTTATTGTATATCTACGTTATATTATTGTTATTATTACAAGTGATATAGAAAGTTATTAAATACATTATATTACAATATATTGTAAACAATATAATATATTTTATGTGTTATATTTTATGTGCTGTTAATAAGTATGTATCTCATTAATATATAATAAAGTATTTTATTGAAACATTTAAGTAAAAAAATTGTTTGTAATATTTGTGATTTATTTATTTGTGATTTGTGAATTGTGATTTGTGTTATTCTTAGACAAATTTTTAATTTAATTTGTTTTTTTTTCGCTGAATTGGTTGCACTAGTTCAGAGTTTATTTTTTTCTTCCAATATGGAATGAAACAANTAAACTCTGAACTAGTGCGACCAATTCAGCGAAAAAAAACAAATTAAATTAAAAATTTGTTTAAGAATAAACCTAACCTCACAATTCCTGTAAATTCCGAAAACCACACATAACGCCACTTTGACCGCACAGTGATGCCACGGTCAAAGCACTGTGATAACACTGTGAAAGCACTATGACCGCATGCAGTGCGATGGCACGGCGTGCCGTCACAGTGACTTCATAGCGCGGACGTACCTGGACATACTCGTGCTGTCACGTGTGCGCCACAGCGTGCGGTCGCAGTGGCGTCACGGTGCCGTCACATGGCTATCTGGGTATATCGCTAGTCGCGTATATTCGCAATGAGAGGCACAAGCCCCGAGAAAGAGAGACGCACGAAGTCCAAATATGGCATAGGTGGTCGAGCGTCATTATGCGCAGGCGCGTCTACTAAGCGAGTGCAAGCAAAAGGCAAGACATTGGAAAGTGAGACGGAAAGAACGCGAGAAAGAGAAACCGGACTTCTGACGGACAAATGTTAATTACCAAACGTTCATATCGGAAGAGAATAATTAAAATTATAAATACAGGGTTTTTCATTGTAAGTGACGACTTAAAATATCTTGAGAATAAATCATGAGATTGGAAAAGGTTTAATGTAACCGCATGCGCACAAAGCAGCTGGACCTTTTGTGTCGCAGCGCGAGAGAGAGGCTACTATATTGTCTGCACCGTAACGTTTGGGCTTCAGGTCGGCACCGTACTAGCGATATACAATAGACTCTCGCTATAAGTGCTCTCTTTATAAGACACCCTGAGCGCTTGCCCTCCACACGGACTTGCACGCACACACAAGTCACTTCCCCTACCATGTCTGCCTGCGCGGAGTCGTAGGTGCGGCGACGACGGCTCTGCCGTCCCCCACCATGCTTAGTGCGATCGATCGCAGCGTGGTGGGGGTCTCTCTCTATAAGTTCATTTTCCGCTCCTACAGCTCCGGAAGGTGTCTAATAACGAGAGTCTACTGTATTACCCAGATAGCCATGTGACGGCACCGTGACGCCACTGCGACCGCACGCTGTGGCGCACGCGTGACAGCACGAGTATGTCCAGGTACGGTCGCGCTATGAAGTCACTGTGACGGCATGCCGTGCCATCGCACTGTGTGCGGTCATAGTGCTTTCACAGTGTTATCACAGTGCTTTCACCGTGGCATCACTGTGCGGTCAAAGTGGCGTTATGCGTGGTTTTCGGAATTTACAGGAATTGTGAGGTTAGGTTAGGTGTATTCTTAGGCAAATTTTTAATTTGATTTGTTTTTTTTTCGTTGAATTAATCGCACTAGTTCAGAGTTTATTTGTTTTATTTCATATTGAAAAGAAAAAATAAACTCTGAACTAGTGCAACCAATTCAGCGGAAAAAAACAAGTCAACTTAAAAATTTGTCTAAGAATAACACAAATCACAAATCACAAATATTACAAACAATTTTTTTACTTAAATGTTTCAATAAAATACTTTATTATATATTACTGAGATACATACTTATTAACAGCACATAAAATATAACACAAAATATATTATATTGTTTACAATATATTGTAATATAATGTATTTAATAACTTTCTATATCACTCGTAATAACAATAATATAACGTAAATATATAATAACATAAGTAAATAATATATAATCTCGATGCTAATAAGTCTGCAGTAACAAATATATCTGACTGCCACAATGAGAATAACCTCGCCAAAGCACACACTTGTAAGACATAGTTAGTAATGATATTTTTCATTTATTCTTATACTTATAAAACCAACAAATTAACGTCAAGTGGTGACAAGACAACTCAGCAATTGTTGTTTTGAACGCGGCCGTTCACAACACATGCCACGGCGATTCCGACGCATTTTTATTGCAGTGCGGTTACGGTGCATTTTCATCGCAATGCGCGCACGGCGCTGTGAGAGATAACTGTGATATTCACCACGTGCGCTCTCTGTGCGGTTATGATGACGTTTTCCATGCAGTGATTACACAGAGATGCCACTGTGAACGCACTGTGACTGCACGGTGTGCCTTCGCGTGCGATTGCACGTTTGGCTCATATATGTAATACTTCTATATCGCTAGTCGCGTATATTCGCAATGAGAGGCACAAGCCCCGAGAAAGAGAGACGCACGAAGTCCAAATATGGCATAGGTGGTCGAGCGTCATTATGCGCAGGCGCGTCTACTAAGCGAGTGCNAGCAAAAGGCAAGACATTGGAAAGTGAGGCGGAAAGAACGCGAAAAAGAGAAACCAGACTTCTGACGGACAAATGTTAATTACCGAACGTTCATATCGGAAGAGAATAATTAAAATTATAAATACAGGGTTTTTCATTGTAATTGACGCCCTAAAATATCTTGAGAATAAATCATGAGATTGGAAAAGGTTTAATGTAACCGCATGCGCACAAAGCAGCTGGACCTTTTGTGTCGCAGCGCGAGAGAGAGGCTACTATATTGTCTGCACCGTAACGTTTGGGCTTCAGGTCGGCACCGTACTAGCGATATATTAGTATTACATATATGGTTTGGCTATCGGGGTAGTATTACATATATGGGTATAAGTGATGAAAGATCTTGCCGGTCAGCATCAAGAGCACCGAAGTAGTGGGGGCACGCACACAAGTGAGAACCGCTGTCCGTGTGCGTTCGGATGTTCGGCTCGTGGAAGAGTGCAAACATACTATGTTCTGTCTCATTTCCACCAGGCCGGCCACAAGGCACGGCCCGCACGGCACGTTGCTACATTGTGCGTAACTGCACTGCGTACGACACGTACGACAACGTGAAATGATTTTCCAAATGATTACAGTCTTGGAAAAAATACATAAATACAATATTATTGATAATGATAGGTTAATCATTTCAAGTGCATTTATTATTATATTTTTTTTAATTCTTAATATGAGTTAACTGTGATAATTTAAAAGTTTTAAGAATATTGAAAAACATTTAATATATATGTTATTAGTATTCAGTTTTATATATTTTTAATTTTTTAATTACGAAAACAATCTACATTTTATAGAATTATACTATATAATCTTAAAGTATTTAATTCATATAACATATGATATGAATATAATATATTAATTAATTAAATTTTGTATAATATGAATTAAATACTTTGAGATTATATGTAAAATGTAAATTCTTGTCATAATTTACAAAACGAAAATATATAAAAAAAGAACAGTAATAATTTTCAATATTCTAAAAAGTTTTAAATTCTTTTAGTTAACTCATATGTAATAATTCCTAAACATATGTAATGCATCTTGAAATGTTTTACTATTATCAATAATATTACGTACTTTTTCCAAGACTGTAAATCTCAGAAGAAAATATAAATATATAAATATTGTACGTCTTTTAATTAAATTTGTGTGTAAAGCTTTGTGAGGCATAAGTTAAATACCTTTGAAGTTTAATGTTATACGATATTTAATATAGGTTTTCTATTTCATTCTTTACACATTGTCAAATATACATATATAGGTATTCTCATATAAATCATAACGTCGATCGGCAGCAAAAATGAAAGCTTGGATGTGTTTAATATAGACACGTGGACGCGCGACGTTCTACGTTTTTTTGCTCGTCTCACACATCGAAAGTTCCATGTTGGTCACATCGCAATTTGTNGAATCAATTGACAACAATGTAATTTTTTTGTTTGAAAAACATCTGCAAATTAGCAACATGAGGTGCTGTGTGCCCGGGTATGGGCAGAGAAGTAAAAAGAGGATTTTATTTTATAGGTAAGATGTCAAATATATTTGTTTCTGCATGTGTTAACAATGTAGGATAAAAATCGTTAGGTTTGGGTGTTGTAGATTGAAGTAATATTACTACAAACTCTTGAATACATTTTTTCTATTTTGTTACTTTTTCATCTTTGTCATTCACATTGTAGCGGGATCGCGCGCGGAACGCGCTTCTGATTTGCTCAAATACCAGGCCAACCAAAAATGACGCTGATCAATTGGTGCCACGTCTTGCTACGCTTGTAGGCGGAGATACGCATTCCATATATAGGCTGCGTTCGGGGAGCGCGCTATCAGCGCTGTTGCATCATTCTATCTTTATTGCTCATTAGATGTAAAACAAAGATAGAATGACGCAATAGCGTTGATAGCGTGCTCCCCGAACGCAGCCATAGAGTTCAGTGGTGGCAGCAAAACGTCACGTGACTCAAATTTTCTAGGCCTGCTTCCGCTAGGTATATTTGCTGCTCTTACCTAACCCTGATTCGATGCCATTCTTTGCAAAGTACAAACAAACAAAAAGCAGCAAAACCGGGAAAATTTTATTGTTGATACTTATGCAATAACTATATAATTCTATCAACAGAGAATGGCATCGAATGAGGGTTAGGTAAGAGCAGCAAATATATCTAGCGGAAGCAGTCCTAGAACATTTGAGTCACGTGACGTTTTGCTGCCGCAGCGTGCTGCTGTATGAAAAGGTACATTTACACCATGTCCGACAACGACTACGTTTCTTAATTCTTATAAAATCTAATTCTTCCGGATTTTTGAATTTGTATCGAGATATCTTTGTTGAAAAAACACGGACAAAAAAAACCGCGAAATACTTTTTTTCGTGCCTCGATCTCAACTTTCGATTGAGTCTAGGCCGAACTCGATCAGTTTAGCCGTTGTTGAGATCTAAAAATCTCGAAATTGTCAATCGGCCTTACTCGCGGAAATGAAGCACGGGGTACCTCGCGCGCACACTTCGTTGACGCGTATACTTGGCGCGAGGCACTACCGTGCTTCTTGATCTTTTGGTTTCTGGTCATTTACCAGATAAATAAATTTTACCAACACGTGCTCTTACGAAAAAAAACTACTGCCGATTACATATAAATAAAGTCACTAATATAAATATTACTAACAATCACACAAGAATATTATTAGATATTACAAAAATCACTGAGAATATTACTGGCAATTACACAGAATGCCAGTGATTCTTTTGTACCACTGCCGCAATATATTACTGTCAATAGTTCTTTTTCGTAAAGATGGAACAACGCAAATCAGAGTTTTAACCATTAGATAGATTACCCGATTACTTTATCTGAAGATGGAACAACTGGCCCTAAGTCGAGAAAATAGTTTAAAAAATCAATGTATAAGAAATTATTGTTAAAATAAAAAAAGTAGTTAGAAAAAAGAAATAAGTAAGTAATACGTACAAAGTCAAGATGTTAAAACACACAACGAACGACTAAATCACCTCAATTCCACAAGTGGTATAAAGCTACTATGGCGAGTGTCAGCGAGTGTTCGAATGTGGGCTATAACTAGAGAGAAGCCTGAAAGCGGCCAGGCCCAAAAGAGTTTTTACGATCGTTTTTTTGCCTTAGAGTCTCTAGAAATAAGAGTTTGGCCAATGAGTGCGTTCAGACAACTCAACAGTTGCGCAACGGCTGAGAGATAATCACTTATGATTGGATCATACTTTTGGAACCGTAGCAAGTTTTGAAGAATAGTCCTATCACAAGTGATGATCTCTCAAGCGTTTTCTGAACGTAACCAATGTTTGATCTGAAGCAAAATAGCGTCGGTAGTTACTATATCGTATAAAACCTATGATTGTTGTGCTTATAATTAATGAATAAATGCATTAGTTTTAATTAAATTTATTAGAATTTCAATTAATTGCAAGAAAACAAATTATAAGAAAAGGTAGGTATGTACTGGATGTATTTGGTTACGGTATTTCTAAAAGCAGAACTGCTTGTTATCAACCGTCTATTTGTCGTCAACTTTGTCGACATTTATGTATTTGCTATCGATACAAACTCTCATGTATATTGCCGACAGAGTTTATCGCGTCTTTTGTCTTCGTGTGCTAACAGTTTTGGCAGCACCAAAACATGTTTCCTTTTTGTAGCGTTTCGGGAAACAGTTTCTGTTCGCCAAGTCTGCGCAGTCAAAAATTGTTTGCGAGGATGGGATCGACGTAGCTAGATATGAGAGGGGTTAGGAAGGGTACGAATGTATCCGTTTAGGCTAAAATTGACTGAATATTATTAGTATGGTCTCAAACAATATATTCTACGTGTTTTCGATGATTTTCTGATTGGGCCGAAAACCCGCCTTATGGGCCCTCCTTCTTTATAACAGTCTTAAAAGATCCTATTGCCCGTGATGATAATAGAAATTTAGTTTATCGCATTAATTGTAATAATTGTAACGATACTTATGTCGGACAAATCAAGAGAAAACTTAAAACTAGAATTAACGAGCATAAAAACCAACTTAATAGGAACATGGAAAATTATTCTGTTGTTACGACACACAGACTACGTTTACACGTACTGGTAAAACCGTTTTAATAAAAACCGTTTTAGTACAAAACCGGACTTAGATGTCCTGTAAACGTCCCTTGTACTGATGTTATTAAAACCGTTTTAGTAAAAACCGGACTTAGATGTCCTGTAAACGGATATTTTTACTAAAACGGTTTTTATTAAAACGGTTTTACCAGTACGTGTAAACGTAGTCACAGATTAGAGACAGGTCATGATTTTAAATGGTCCGATATTGACATCTTGGATTTAGAGAGTTTTTATGTTAAAAGATCAATTTCTGAAATGATCTATATTAAATTGCAAGATAACGCCATTAATGTAATGTCTGATACGAACAAGTTAAAGCCTTATTTTGCGTTTCTTGATTCATACAAAACTAAATGTTTGCGTCATTTTTGATTTTCTTGATAAACATATTGACGTTCTCTTGGTTTGTTTGTTGAGTGGGGAAGAATCATATATACATATGATTGTCACGTGGTATTCGCGCCGCTCCTCTCTCGCTCCAAAAGCCGCATTTCTCGCGGGAACCCGGAAGTGTGAGCCGTTCGTGGACGCGCCAAGATCCTCTAGGGCTTGCTTGCGTTACGATAGGATTAATCTTTTATTTTATAATTTTTATTTCATGTGTAATTTTGGCGCCTCACCGCTATGAAAATCCACTTCGAGCGAGGAATCTGCGAGGGACTTTGAGCTAAATACCAGGAAGAGAGGGAGAGTCGAGAGAGTAGACGCTAACTATCGGTCGCACCGGGGTCCATGGGGGTAAGCGTACGTTCCTGCATGACGTAACTGCGCAGGGACAAAGGCGCTGCATCCTACTCAGCGGCGATCAACGAGACGGCGGAACAAAAGGAACGGCGGAACGGACTGACAACGAACCGCTTCTCCGCCGAACCACCCTGCGCTATCACCCTGCTGCTGCATCGCTTTGCCTGATCCGCTGCTATACTCTATGCTGCCCGCCGCTGTAAAATGCGCTGCTTTATTTTCACCATGACTGGGATTTACCGCTGTCGGTAATCGAATGCAATCCTGCAAACTTCATATTTTGCGGCCCGCTAATCCTGTCGCCTAAGCGAGATCGCGCGCCGCGCTTAGGACTCCCCGTGACCCGATTGGTTAACCCGACCTACCCCACGCGAGCCCATTCTTCTAGCTTTCTGTGCAAAATATGATTATATAAAGAGTCTAATCGAGCATCAAGTAACTTCCACTGTAAGATGCAAAAGTTGTGATACTACAATCACCAGTGTATCAAATAATATTCTCACTTCAATTCCTGTTGTTAATTTTAATAAAAAGAAAAGTTATGATCTTAACGATTTGTTAAATAGTTCCTTTTCGCATTGGTGTAAAGAATACAAGCAATTGTGTGCAAATTGTACTGGAAGTGACATGTTACTTAACACAGAATTAACATTGACAAGAGAGATACTTATTATCCATTTAATATTACTTGTACAAGACGGTAAATTATTAAAACCTGATTTTAATTTACGTGCAGTTCCAACAATTAAAATATCTGTAAACGGACAGTTGTATAAAGTCATGAATGCGATATTTCATCACGGATCATGTATAGAAAACGGTCATTATATAAGTACATGTCGAGAAGGAACATCTAATTGGATTGAAGTTGATGATGGGACAATTAATAAAACAAAATGGCCTAGAGGGACTAAAAATATTTACATACTCTTTTTGGAAACAATTAAGAAAAATTAAACTTAAATAAAAGAAAATATTTAATTGCTTAAAATAATTAGCCATTTTAATACTTTTGCGCGAGATAGAAGCTATAGCAAAAATTTCTTGCCAAATATAGTAAAAATTTCTTGCCGATTAGAATCCACAGAAAAAAATTTAAGAAATGCAAGTACTCTCTCTCTTTCAACACTTTTTTTAATATGTATTCTGTTATATATATGTTATCGTTATTGTGTAGAAATACATTGTAATGAAAAAAGTGTATGTCAAAAACATTCTACAAAACTGTGTGATATCCCCAACAAAATACCTTTTCAAAAAAAGGTAAAAAGGCGCCAAGTACATGCGCAAGTTATATCTCTAGAAAACGTACTACTATAAATCTTTCTCTACAAAATCAATTCTACAAAAGAAATGATATCAATAAGCAGCGCTAAGTAAAATCTTGTATATTTATCCATTGTACAAAATATAAAATATTATATAAAACTTTATAAGTTGTTTATACGTTGGAAAATATAAATATAAAAAAAACAGTTATCGATGTAAGAAAAGACCTCGCCTTGCGTGGAAAATCTTAAACTATGTCGAATCATATATATAGATTTCTTTGTGTGAAAAGTCAAAAACCTCTGTAAAAGTTTTCAAAATAAAAAATATTTATTGTAAAAAAACTTGGCGCGGCTGCACCGAAAACTAAAGACACAGCACACATGCTACACATGAGCTATTCATGTACTTTATACATGAATTTAATTTCCTAATAAATAAATTTCATAATAAATAAATTAATTAGCATAGCATTACAAGAGTGTAGCAATAAGTATGAAAGT
>NW_018023025.1:0-1509 GCF_002006095.1 Pseudomyrmex gracilis | reverse complement strand
AAGATTTTACTTGGCGCTGCTTGTTGATATCATTTCTTTTGTAGAATTGATTTAGTAGAGAAAGATTTTTATAGTAGTACGTTTTCTAGAGATATGACTTGCGCATGTACTTGGCGCAATTTTTTTACCTTTTTTTGAAAAGGTATTTTGTTCGGGATATCACACATTTTTGTTGAATGTTATTTACATTTTTGACATACACTTTTTTCATTACAATGTATTTCTACACAATAACGATAACATATATATAACAGAATACATATATAAAAAAGTGTTGAAAGTACTTACATTTCTTAAATTTTTTTCTGTGGATTCTAATCGGCAAGAAATTTTTATATATTTGGCAAGAAATTGTTGCTATTGTCTCTATCTCGTGCAAAAGTATTAAAATGGCTAATTATTTTAAGCAATTAAATATTTTCTTTTATTTGAGTTTAATTTTTCTTAAGTTTTTCCAAAAAGAGTATGTAAATATTTTTAGACCCACTAGGCCGTTTTGTTTTATTAATTGTCCCATCATCAACTTCAATCCAATTAGATGTTCCTTTTCTACATGTACTTATATAATGACCGTTTTCTATACATGGTCCGTGATAAAATATCGCATTCATGACTTTATACAACTGTCCGTTTACAGATATTTCAGTTGTTGGAACTGCACGTAAATTAAAATCAGGTTTTAATAATTTACCGTCTTGTACAAATAATATTAAATGGATAATAAGTATCTCTCTTGGCAATGTTAATTCGCTTTTAATTAACATGTCACTTTCAGTACAATTTGCACAAAATTGCTTGTATTCTTTACACCAATGCAAAAACGTACTATTTAACAAATCGTTAAGATCATAACTTTTCTTTCTATTAAAATTAACAACAAGAATTGAAATGAGAATATTAGTTGATACACTGGTAATTGTAGTATCACAACTTTTGCATCTTACAGTGGAAGTTACTTGATGCTCGATTAGACTCTTTATATAATCATATTTTGCACCAAAAGCTAGAAGAAATTCAGATGCATCACGTTTTACATTGTTTGTAAAGTTATCTCCTAAATATTGTCGTATTGCATATGTATTCAAGTTAGGCATTCCAGTTTCATATCGGTGCATTAATGTAGCCAAAACATTTAGCTTATCACAATCGAGTATTTTTTTTCTAACGATACTTAAATGCAGCAAACATTGCAATACCGCATTTGCATAGGATGAAACTTTGTCAGTATTTTAGAAACCACGAACCACCCACGCAGTATTTGTTCGAATATTTTTATGTGACTCTTGTTGTACAGAAGCAATTGCTTTTGATATTGTCCAAAGGGTATTTTTTACTTTACGAATTGTTTGTTTTGAAACAGCAGTCATTTCTGCTTCTGTGTTATAAAGTTGTTTTAACCTGTTATATTCAATAATAGCTTCTTCACTCGCTTTTACAGATGAAGAATCAAAATTAATTAAATGCATTCCTTCTAGAGATGTTACTCGTGACAATGCAACGTAAATTTGA
>NW_018023024.1:8764-15844 GCF_002006095.1 Pseudomyrmex gracilis | reverse complement strand
TAAAATTTCGTGTTATTGCTAGGCGCAGTTTATCTTTCCGGGCGCCGATATAGTTTCGTTTGTTCTCCTATCGTCTGGAGTTTTAAGTTTCCAAACGATAGGAGACCCGTTNGAATTATTTATTATTATTGACCAAAAAAAAAAAAAAGGGTTGCTATGCGCTGGCGCGTTGCGTCGCATGAAAAAAAGGGGACCGTGGAGTCTCCAGGACGTAACACTTGTTATCAATCGTTTATTTGTTGTCAACTTCATCGACATTTATGTATTTGATATTGATATAAATTCCCATGTATATTGCCGACAGAGTTTGTTGCGTCTTTTGTCTTCGTGTGCTAACAGTTTTAACAGCAAAACTTGTTTCTCTTTTGTAGCGTTTCAGGAAACAGTTTCTGTTTGCCAAGTCTGCGCAATCAGAAATTGTTTGCGGGGACGTGTCTTCCACCGCATAAATTACGTATAAGAAAATACACTATACTAATACTTATTAGAAATCTTAATACTAGCAAAAGATTATGCAATGGCACTAGATTATTAGTTTTAGAATTAAATAATAATTTATTAAAATGTAAAATTTTGACAGGTAATAAAAGTGGAGAAATTGTTTTCCTTAATCGAATCATGTTATATTGCAAAAATGTTTATCCGTTTACTTTTAAAAGAAGACAATTTCCAGTAAAACTTGCATTTGCAATGACTATTAACAAATCACAAGGACAAACTTTTGAAGAAATTGCAATAGATCTTTGTAAAGACGTTTTTACTCACGGACAACTATACGTTGCATTGTCACGAGTACGTTCTTGGAATTCATTGAAAATTTACTTAGAAAATGATAATTTGTCTAATAAAGTAAAAAATTACGTTTATAAAAAATATTCAATTAATATAATTAATAAAATTTTTCTGAAATAAATCAAGTTTTTTCAAAACTTTCGTGTTTTATAAGTAATAATGTTATGTTTAATAAGTATAAACAAACAATTAGTCATATTCTTTTATTTTTACAAACTACATGTAAAATAATTTTTATGTATTATCTTGATGACTTTACATTATTTTAATTGTTGTATGGAAAATATTTTCAATAACCCTTACTTTATTTAGGAAAGATGAACGGAAATAATATCATCAAGAAGTGACAATATATAAATATTTTAACTTATACAAGAAAAGAAAAAATTGATAAATAAAATAATAATTGTATTACATTACAAATGAATCCAAAGAAAATGAAGGCGCGCGCTTATATAACTAGCAGACAGCGCGCGCTACGCGCGCGCCTTTATTTTCTTCGGATTCAATTCGAAACAATTATTAATCCGGTTATCATTTCTTTGGTTTTTTTAAAAATAAAAACAATCATTTTTATATATTGTCACATCTTTATATTATACTTATACCGTTTCTTTCTCTTTTCTTTATCTTTCACTTTAACTAACCAAATTGCTTCTTAAAATAAAAGCAATTGCTTCTTTTTCCCACTCTCGCAATTCTATTTCAGTGATCACTTTTTTCCTCTTCTTTCTGTCTCTATTTACAACTTTCCACAACTGCCTTTCCATTCTCGCTTTCAAAACTATACCTTCCCTTCTTTAATTTTTTTTCTTTTTACATAATTCTGTATATCGCTTTTTTCCTTTATATTCACCCATCTCACTTGCCTTTCTCCTCCATCTTCTGGAACTTTGTCTCAGCTTCTTTTTCTTTGTTACACTTCTCGTCTTATAATCCTCTTTTATTTTCTTTCACTTCTACTCCCTGCTTTCCGAATATCCTTTTTATTTTTCTTTTCATCTCTTGCCACTCTTTGCCGTTTTTTCTCCTTCCTGGATCTTCTCTTTTACCTTCTGTACCTTTTTTATTGATTGCACCATTGTTTTTTTTTTAGCTTCATCTCTTTTTTCTTCTTTTTTTTCCTCCTTGTTTCTCCTCTCACATCACCAAACTATCACCAGATCATAATCCGAGTTTTTTTTGTGCATCACTTGTATTCTCCATTATTATTCTCTTTTATATCATCGTTCCAAATTGACCATCCTAGCTTCTCAATACTACTTATTAGCAATCTCCTCTCNCTTTTCACTTTCATGTCTTCTGACCTTCTTTTTCCTTCTTCTCCCTTTTCTCCTTGCCTTTTTATTTTCCTGTCTCACTTATTTTAGCATTAAAATTCCTTCCCATTATTTTTTTTTATTTCTTTCTTCTCCTCCATTCAATTCTTCAATTCTTCCATTTTCCTCTCTATTCTATCATTCACTTATACTCTTATTATCGTACAGCATTTTTCTTCTGATTTCACTTTTTTCATCATTATACTTTCTTTTCTTTTTTCTTTTTTTTTCTTCTCCATCTCTCTTCCTCTTCTTACTCCCATTATCATCTCTCTTATTGCTGTCCCGTTTATAATTTTCCTTTTTATCCATTGCACTTCCCACCTGTACGTTTCCGTCAGAATCTTTTCTATCTTCTATCATTTTTTAGTATTTCTCCATGTCTCTATTATACCATTATATTCTAATTCTTCAATCCTACCCGGGACTCTTTATTCTTACTTTGAAGTTCGTCACCATTCCACAACGCTAGCTTATACTTTTTTTCTCTCTTCTTTCTATCTTTTTTCTTTCTCTTATCTTTTTTTTCTTCTTTTCTCACTCCTTAAGTTTGTTACCTCTATCTTCTTCCTTGTTTTTTTTTCAATTTTCTTTTCTTCTGTCCATTTTCTTTCCTTCTTCTTTGGTTGTTTTATTCTCTCTAAAGCTTTTTTCTCTTCATCCCATCTCTACCATTTTCCTTCAATTTCTATTGTGTTCCAACCATGTATTTTTTCCTTTCTTTTTTTCTTCTACCGCAATCAAATTGCTTCTTAAAATAGAAGCAATTGCTTCTTCCTTCCACTTTTGCGAATCTATTACTGATCATTTTTTTCCTCTTCTTTCTTTCTCTTTTTACAATTTTCCACACCTGCCTTTCTATTCTCGCCTTTATAACTATTCTTTTTCCTCTTAATTTTTTTTCTTTTGTTTCTTTTTACATAATTCTGTTCATCGCTTTTTTCTCTATTATATCCATCCATCTCTCTCCTTTTCTACTCCATCTTTTGAAACTTTGTCTCATCTTCTTTTCTTCTTTACACTATTCGTCTTATCATCCTCTTTTATTTCGTCTTACTCTTACTCTTTGCTTTCCGAATATCCTTTTTATTTATTTATTTATTTTTTTATTTCTTGCCACTTCTCTTCCGTTTCTTTTTCTTTCCTGCATCTCTTTCTTTAACTTCTGTTTTTTTTCTAGTGATCACATCATTTATGTCTTTATAGCCTCATCTCCTTTTTTCTCTTTTACCTTTTTTTTCTTCTAACTTAGACAATCAGCAGATGATAATCTGAGGTTTTTTCTTTATCACTTGTAATCTTTCTATTTCTTTCTTTGACACTATATTTTCTATTACATAATGTATTACCATTTCCTTTCTTTCTTCCGAGGACGTGTACTTTTCATCATTATTCTCTTTTATATCATCGTTTCAAATTTAGCATTCTAGCTTCTCAATACTACTTATTAGCAATCTCTCCTTCCGTTTCACTTTTTTGTCTTATGACTTGTTTTTCCTCTTTTCTCCCTCTTCTCCTTGACGTTGTAGTTCCCCTTTTGCCAAAATTGTAAGTTGCAATTATACAGATATATTTTAGGACATAAATGTGTTATCCCGTGGGATCTTTCGGATGCCGCGAGGAGGGACGTCGGGAAGCTACCAGATTTTTTGTTGATAGCACAGTAGATGTTGTGTTGTACAATTACACTTTTATTTGACAACTCGTGTTTACACTTTAATTCATCTTTGATTTCTAATTCTAAGTTCCCACAAGTGATGCTCTGTCGAGCAGAGCCTTCGGCCGCAACACGTCTCGGGATTATTCCAACGACGTACGGGTGACGCCGGCTTTTATACCTCAGCCAATCAATCGTGATTGGCGGAAGAAAAGTCGGACGATATCCGGTGCTCGAAAAGTGCAATGCAGACCATTGCATCTTTTCGGCCGCGCGTGCGACCTTTGGCCAGCGCGTCCTCGGACGCGCTATCACATTTTGCGTAGCGACTGCTGACTGGATCCTTGCGTTGGATTCTAGTAGTCCCGATAACTTTACAATAAGCATTTTAAACTGACCGATAACACAAACGGGAATTACATAAACAAAACATATAACTAAAACATATAACTAAACATACTGTTTAACCTTACACAAGCACCTTATAACAGATGTGACAAAATTTGTTATTTTCACATACCTTTCTACTTTAGATATGTGGATGACATAATATTAGCTATCCCAGTGAATGAAATAAATAAAACAGTAGATATTTTTAACTCTTTTCATCACAGGCTTAAGTTTACACATGAGTTACAAGAGAACGACCGTATAAGTTTTTTAGATTTGAGTGTCATCCTGAAAAATAATATAATCACTTGTGATTGGTACCACAAGTCCACGTTCTCGGGAAGATACCTGAATTACCTATCACAAAACCCCGTTTGCCACAAATCAACACCATTTTTACTCTTGTTGATAGGGCCAATTTATTGTCTCATCCTTCCCTTCACCATAAAAATCTTACTTTCATTATCCAAACACTCATTAACAATAACTATCCATTAAACTTTATTTATAATACACCAACAAAAGACTGAAAACATTATTTACCACCAAGCTCAACAACAATTTGTACACAATGCAACCAATAAAATATTTCGTAACTCCTTTCATTCTAACACAAAAAGTAAATCTAAAGACTCCAAAAAACAACATCTCCAGGAATCTAAACTAACTAACCAAATTT
Organism: Pseudomyrmex gracilis; assembly: GCF_002006095.1. Lineage (NCBI taxonomy): Eukaryota > Metazoa > Arthropoda > Insecta > Hymenoptera > Formicidae > Pseudomyrmex > Pseudomyrmex gracilis. The sequence goes on along the minus strand of NW_018023024.1, from coordinate 11,007 downwards.
ATCAAAACTCACAAAAACCATATCAAACCCTGTCAAAAAAAAACGTAGTTTATTGCATTCCTTGTGACTCGTGTGACTATAAGTATGTAGGTCAGATTAAGCGTCGCCTTATCACCGAGTTAAAAGAACATCAAAATTATTTAAAATCGTTAAATAAAAATTCCGTCTTGACCGAACATAAAAACAGGCCACAATTTTGATTGGCACTCTGTACACATCTTAGATATAGAACCGAATTATAATAAAAGATTGATATCTGAAATGCTTCACATAAAGCTTCAAACAAACAGTTTAAATAACAGTTTAAATAAAATGACTGACACTGAATTGTTAGATGACATATACCTACCGCTCTTGGACTTACAAGGAGACTACGACGATGGAACAATCGATTTTAACGAAACTTATAGGATCGTTAGATGATTATGTGGAGTATTGCAGGGTAAAGTAATAAGACGCACTACTCAAGCATTCGCGAGAAAATCGAATTTGAAAATTTCGAGTTACTTCATAAGGATATTAAATAGATCGTTTAATCGAAGAGCGCGTAGCGTAGTGGTAGCGTATTAGATTAGTAGTGTCGACGCTGCTGGTTCGAGTCTCGATATATTTTTTTTTTTTTCAAATGTTACAATATAATGTAAATGTAAGTATTACGTTTTTTATTTATTTATTGCATGTTATAAAAGTGCATTTTTTGCATAAAAAATCCGTGATGTAAAAAATACGGTAAAAATAATTAGATTGTTACTAATTTGTGTTCTGTTTGTAAAAAACGGATAAATAATTGTACGCAACATGTAAAAATATATGCAACATGTTTTAAAGCACACACATTTCTTTGTAATATTTGTCGAACGTTATACCTTTGAAAGAAAATATTATATCCTTGAAAAGTAGAAAACAGACAATGAGTAAACACGAGAAAATTTCCGTTACATTGTGAGAAACAAGATTTCATTTATTTGACTGGTAACAGCGAGAGTAGACAGAAAAGAATTGTCTGTTTTCTACTTTTCAAAGGTATAACGTTCAACAAATATTACAAAGAAATGTGTGTGCTTTAAAACATGTTGCATATATTTTTACATGTTGCGTACAATTATTTATCCGTTTTTTACAAACAGAACACAAATTAGTAACAATCTAATTATTTTTATCGTATTTTTTATATCACGAATTTTTTACGCAAAAAATGCACTTTTATAACATGCAATAAATAAATAAAAAACGTAATACTTACATTTAGATTATATTGTAACATTTGAAAAAAAAAAAAAAAATATATCGAGACTCGAACCAGCAGCGTCGACACTACTAACCTAATACGCTACGCGCTCTTCGATTAAACGATCTATTTAATATCCTTATGAAGTAACTCGAAATTTTCAAATTCGATTTTCTCGCGAATGCTTGAGTAGTACGTCTTATTACTTTACCCTGCAATACTCCACATAATCATCTATCGATCCTATAAGTTTTGTCCAAATCGATTGTTCCATTGTCGTAGTCTCCTCTTGTTAGTCAAAAGACAATCTTAATGCTTTGGAGCCGCGCCTTTATGTTTTTGATTTGTAAAATTGACTTTCACCTTATCTCAGTCTCGATTATGTTGTCGTAGAGTCGACACAGATACTGGAAGTTTGAGAGTCAATCCTTAGTACGTACCCAGATAGCCAAATGATAGCAGTATGCCAGCAATATGCCACGCAATTCTAATCAGCACTTCGCAGCAGATTCTACTCAGCTGTGTCCCTAATATGAGTGAAATATGTAGTGACGATATGCAAAGAAAGAAACATAGCCAAAATGCAGAAATAAATAAAGAAAAGTTTATCGTCACGACGTGAAAGATAAAGTAGAGCTGATATCAAATAGGAACTGCAAGTACAGTTACTGATAGCAGATATACTACAAAATTGCAGTATGTTCAGCCGTTGTATTATAATGTGAAAAACGAAGCTGATTTTGAACAAAATTTGTAATGTCAGCTAGTTACAACAAATTTAAAGCAAAAATTAATTATGATCTGCTTTCACAGCATGCAGATCAAAATATAACGGATATTAAACACAGCCTGCAATTCAGCTAGTAATAAAAAAATACAACAGAAATCAGTTACGATCTGATATCAGTTCGTGACGGCAGAAATAGGATATAGGATGTCGTAGACATTGTTTTATAAATTCTAATAAATAATAAATTTTTATGCAGGAATAAGCGAGCATGTATATATATATATA
>NW_018023024.1:3034-6814 GCF_002006095.1 Pseudomyrmex gracilis | reverse complement strand
CCGGGCTCAGCGCACGTGCACGCGGTTCGTATACAATATCGAGAATTCGCCTCGCGCGATCTCCGATAACAGTAACGCGTGACGATAGCACCCGTACTTTTCTCGTAACGATTCAAAGAGTTTTCCTCCGGGGCGCGTAACCGTTCGATAGCTGAGGTGGCGGGTAATCCTCGCCTTAACGACGTAGGCCGATAACTTATTATTCGTCGCCCGATTGCGACTGCTCGCTCCACTCAAAAAACCCGAACAATAATTATAATTTCGGACGGGGCACTCCGGTCCCCTACGCGACAGTGTGGGCGATACAGGGCCCTCGAAACAGTACAAATAAAAATTATAACGCGAGTGGCGCAATACTGAGAGTAAATTTCGGCTTCGCGCCGGTACCTCACCGGTGTAGATCTCCCAGACAGGGTCCAGTCACTCTGCAGACTCGCCTCCAGCGGCCGTCCACGTCCGTCACCGATGGTCTGCTCAACGACCTCTCACTAGCCGCTCTCTCTCTCGTACACGCTCCGACCTCGCACTCGGTCCTGGCACTCGTCCTCACGATCGCTATCGCGGCACTTATAATTCGCGGAGCTCGCTCGCTCTCTTTCGCTACTCTAAGGCTATTTGTGATCTTCGAGACTAACTTTTCTCTAACGATTCTCAATCTGAATTCTAACAATTCTCTATTCTCTTTCTCTGAATTCTAACAATTCTGAATTCTCGCCCGCTCTGCAGCCGCTTTTATACCGTCTCGCCGGTATCCCTTCGGAGGGGTTCCCCTTTGCGGGGGTGATCTCGTCAACCTATCAAATTGATCCGGTGTTGAGAACACGTGTCTCGATACGTCGCCGTTGCTTCCGTTGAATCTTCAACGGCTCTTCTCAGGGTCGACTCGGACCCGCTGAAGTTGTTGATGTTGCTAATTGTTTTCGTTGTCCGGCCTTCACCTTGCCGGTTACGCGGCTTCGTCACGGCTGTTTTGTTTTTCCGTCAGCATCGCTCAACGGATTTTAGTGCCCTTGNCGCGCCTTGTCTCTCTCTTACGCGCCTTTTGCCCTCAGCGTCGAATTTCAGGAGTTGTTTCGCCCTTGTCCTCCGGCCTCTCCTGGCTTCCCGGCGCCTTCTCTCTCCTGGTTATCTCCTCGGCCTCCTCGTTGGTGCCGGTGAGGCTCGCATAGCCGGCCGTTTATTTTATACGGGGAAAGAAAATCTATTTAGATCGGTTTTTCTTTTAAATCGCGTGTATGCCCCGGAGGATTTACGGTTTCCGAGTGCGATTTCGGATCCCGGAGACGAGTTTTTGTGACTAGGGCGGGCGGTTGCTGCTGCAACCGCTCGGCCACGTCACAATATATATATACATGCTCGCTTATTCCTGCACAACAACCTCGGAATGGCTCGTATTGGCCTATGTTAATCTTAGATGGCTCATATTAGGCTCTTCATACTTAGTTTCAATTTTTCACGAGCCTTGACTATTCATTCGTTTAATAAATTTTTAATTTTACTTTATTTCAATTTTTTTTTATTGTATTGTAATACACAATACATTTGTTAATAACAAATATTATATTGTTATTAATATATGCTTATTTTTATATAAAATATTAGTAAAATATTATTATACTTTTATTTTACTTATTTTTCCATTCCTAATTAATTTAGTATTAATTAGGAATGGAATACATTTGACTGCGATGGTAATTGCGGAGAAATTGATTGTTATACATTAAATTTATGAAGCTTTATATAATTCTATAATACTTAATCTTACATCCTGAGCACAATAGAGAAATTATAGGAATAAGAATTAGAAATAGAAGTTAAATGTAGTATACAATGACAAAATATAAAATATAACATATATACAGGGTGTTTCAGAACTATGGGATCACACTTCTAGGGGTTATTCAGTGCAACAGTAGAAAACATTTGAGTATAGGNACCCATGTCCGGAAAAGTGTCACTACCGCACTACGGCCCTAAGACGCGTTAAAATTTAGAAAGACGATGAATTGCCTAAATAGGATTTAATGCATTTAATNTTTGCCTTTTGTACATGATATCATCACAACAATTGTTCAAAATGTCAAAAGGCAAAAATTAAATGCATTAAATCTTCAACGTCTAATATTATATTACTCATATTTTAACAAATCACAACATTGAAAAAATCAGCACTTAACAATATAAAATAATAAAAAGTCCAATTAATAAGAATCTGTGATAGACATTGTCGTGTTGAAATCAACGTCTAATATGATATACTGAAGATGACTAGAAATATAGTCGAAACGTATGGAAACTAAAGCAATTTAATAATTTTTATCCTGCATACTATCCCGCAACACCGTTCGGTCACGCCTACATTGCTACCATATATAAATTTTGTATATACGAATATTGCATAAAGTACTTACTGTATACTTTGTATAACATTCGCTTGTATGTGATCTAGTTGCTCTTGCAGTTTCCTATAAAAAAAAAAAATAGATAAACAAAAGAAAATAGGTAAACAAAAGATATAATTTTGTATTTATTTTTGACAAATTCTTTTCTTTAAATGAGTAAAGAATAAATGTATTTAAAAAAATAATATCATTAGATTTGTATATTTAAAAAAAATATTGTTTTGTTTGCACGTACCGGGAATTCATGCTGTATTCACTGGTTCTTTATAACGTTCGTCTGATACTGAAAAATATGAATGCAAATTCCTGTCATCTAAATTACTTGTTTGGTAGTTATTTGATTGCGACATTATTGATATTGGACGTATAATATTTGATGTGTTGTTTTCTGCATAATGACGATTCGCTGCTTGCGGAAATACATCGGCATTAGATTGTGATGATAACATTATGTCATTCCGAAAGTTGTTCAATGAATACTGTGTTTGAGTATGCATCTGTGTTTGTGATTGCAAATGTGTTGCAGGCTGCATATTATAATGCACATTTGATATATTTGATGGCAAACCGTTGTTCACAGATGTTTTTAAATCATTGATGTTTCTTGATAATGTATTAATCATTGTAGTTTCATTGGCTTGAATATGTCCATTCAAGATCAATGGAGAACTTTCTGATGAAGAAGTCGTCTGATATCTTATAGGTTTTTGAATTATTCTTTTCGGTCGATCTGCCATTCTCTAGTTGTACAAAATGGGTATCTGTAGACATAGACCATACATTTTTATATTACATAATTATAGATATTGTATTAATCTATTTTGTACATACAATCGTAGCTTGTATATTATTTGACCATGTTATAAATTATTACAATTTTATATTTCTTATTACCTATTAATCATATTTCTATATCTTTACATGTAGTTGTTGTTTTTTTAAGCACTAATATTTAATAAATTAAGAAATAAACAACGCTCGCAATATTAAATATAAATAAGATAGTTAGGTCAAATCGAGCCAAAATACTTAGGTGTTAGCAAAAAAATTATAATAAGTTCTGTTATATAGTTAATTGATTTAATGTACCGACGTTTCGACTCTGACTTGAGTCTTTTTTAATGTAAATAAATATAAACTAAAACAAGTAAGTCGCATGACAATAAAATTTGCAAAAACATATACATAAAGACTGTTAATTACGTAAATAATGTAGTTATTGTAATCTCACTAAGAATGTAGAACATCCTTGAAAGCGTCGGTTAATAACTTACAAGGGAACCTCTCGAACCCGAAAATTCTGATTTTGATGAAACTTTGCACACATGTAAGGGAGGTAAATAGATGAGTATTGACATTTTCCGTTGCTGCTAAAAAA
>NW_018023024.1:0-1677 GCF_002006095.1 Pseudomyrmex gracilis | reverse complement strand
GTTTAAAAAAATCGTGTAACTGGGAATAAATCGTGTTAAAAGAAACCGTGTAACTCTGAAATCGTGTACAAAAAGGCCGTGTAAAAAGAGTCCGAGGTGTATATGATTATTAATATTGTATAAATACTTTATACTTAATGTAAAATGTTATGTACTTTCAATAAATTTAATAAAATAAAAAACAGAAATTTTAAATATTTTATCTTATTGTTTCTCTGTATACAAAACATGTGACAATTAACCCTGAGTATGGAGCAGGTTGACAGATCTGCGCGATTGTACTTAACATTAAAATACTCGTTTGTTTAAAGATATATAAGAGTAATATTTATTTTTTCTTAAAGCTGAAGGATGTGACTATTATATAATGTACCAAATATTACATAATATTGCGTACAATTTTTTTTTTACAATCTATTTTGGATGTTACTTTTGTGCCCCGATCTCTTTCTATATTTTTATATATTTGGTTATATTGTTATATTCATAATAGAAGTCATTTATTTTGCTTGGTTGAACGTGTTTTCCCATTCCTTAAGTTGTGGCGGATATAGTGCAGCAATTCTATAGTGATTAGACAATAGTTTCCATTAGAACTATCACACTATATGATGACAGAGCATGTTCTGTAATGTATAAGAATATTTATTAGTATATAAACATTAGCAATAAATATTATTTAAATAAAAATCTTTTACTGATAAGAACTTCTTATACTTCATAGTGTTTACAATCATGATTTTTCTCAAAAAAATGATGCATACAATAATATTTCTTGCACCAGGAACAACGTATTATAGCGGGTGCCCCACATATAGAACAGCGTGGTATTTCTTGTATATCTTTTCCAGAGAAACAAAAATTTACTGGAGTTTCGAACTGTGGTGGTCGTTCTTCGATGTAGCCACTTTTAAACCAAGCATATTTAAAAAGATTATGGTATCGTGGAGAAGATAGCTGGATATGTGTTAAGGATTGTAATTTGATGATATTATTTTTCAAATGTAAATTGATATCATAATTTAATAATATAACGCGATCACTGAATGTTCTCGCAAAGTTTTTCCATAGTCTAAATCCATAAACATCAAAAGGTTGAATCATTCCTGTAGTTTTTTTTGGTATTGTTCTTTCCACTTTCGTCTGCATTATATATATTTTGTGTTTCAAACAGATTTATAAATGATTTCACAGAACTTATGAATTTTTGGCATGCAATTTGTAATTGATTCTGATTTGTCTTTGATGAACGGTTTATAAATTTTGTTATTTTTCTTGACACAATCCCGTGTTTTCTTTTAAAATTTAATACCCACGTTGCTCCTGCTTTAAATTGAGGAAGATTAATTTGTTCTTTTGCTTCTAACGCCTACCGTCGTAGATCTAGATCATGAATAATTTTGTTGTTATTGTTAGCGTTTTTGAACATTTCCAAGACATATGTAGAAATATCTACTAGTTTTTGTCTATGAGTACCACCTTTTTGTAGAGAATGATCCCATCTATATAGCTGCGACATAGACGTTACCTTTCTAAAACGATTTTGTACTGTTGATAAAGTGTAATATTCCTTTTTTCCACTTTTCCAGAACTCAACAGCTCTTCTTTTATAGTCATTATTTACAATTTCTCCTTTTGGTGTACAAGTATCTTCTTCCTCATTTTCATCACTTTCTT
>NW_018023023.1:12924-15995 GCF_002006095.1 Pseudomyrmex gracilis | reverse complement strand
TTATTCGACGTTACAGCAGCTTTTAGTGGACATATGTAAAACTTTGCAGGCAATCAAAAGTAAAAACATTATATAATTTTTACAATATTGTTATTTTAAATAGTGTACGCACATAAACTACTGTAAATACTGATTATCTTTAAGAATGGTTACAAAAATGCACTATTAAACAATTTTTGGTGAAATTACAGTCTATGGCTATTTTTTCCGTATGGCCATAATACCCCCATTTACCCTACATTTTATTGCTCAACGGAAACCGCGAGAAGGTGGTAGTCCCTTCCGTCAAAAAAAGTGTGAAACATTTGTTTCGTTCAATATTGTAATAAGTTTTATATATATTTGTTATTTTACAGCATAACAACAAATTAATAATTACAATATTTGAAATAATTTGACATGTTTTAATATAAACAAATGTTTCAATAAAAATATAAAAAAATACAAATACATAACAATTAATACACTATAAAAAAACCAATGTTGTGTATTTTCAAGAAAAATATAGATAGAACAGGACAGGTAAAAGATTAGATAAAAAGGATAAGTAAAAAAGGTAGATAGAATACAAAGATAGAAAAAAAAGAAATAGAATAGATAAAAATAATAGAAAAAAAACAGATTCGCGCGGAACATCACAAACTTCCAAGTCATGTCTTGAAGACATTTAGAGTGCGTCCTTGAAAGTAGCACATCTTTCGGATGTTTCTAAAACGTACTTTGCAAGTTTATGCTATCTGGGAGTAGAAACGACACACATATACACAGATAGAAAGATTAAAAGATTAAAACATAGAAAAAGTCACTTTACACGTTACAATGACGACAAAAATATTTGAGAAAGTAAAATGGATCTATAAATACATAAATATATATTATATTATATAATATTAATTCTTATTGCAAGAATACTTTTTTCTTTTAATTTTATTATATAATTGCGATTAGCAAAGTAAAAAGCATACTAACAGAATACTTTTTACGTAACAAAAACCATTAAAATATATGTTTAACTCTATATAGATAGATAGATATGTTTGGAGCAGAAGGGACTATGAAAGTCTCTAAAATGTCACCTAGATCTGTTTTTTATGAGTTCCTCTGTGACTTCCGCCGTTTTTGCTTACCACTTTTAGTCCGGCATTTTCTGCCAGGTTACCGGATGATGTATCAGTAAGCTGATTTGAGGCCCCGATTTAGTTTGCATTTCAGTTGATAAGTTGGATCTCCCTGGGCGTTCACTTCCGGAGGAAGCTTTGCCCTGAAGAGCTGTATTCAACTGAAAGGATCGGCCAGAAAAATCTGAAGATAAGAATTCGAACCCGGGACCTCTCTACTAGCAGACCACCTAGGCGAACCTCCAGGCCGGTTAATTCGGGATTACACCTGAATTAGTTTTTGGAGGCCCGATTTAGTTCTCCGATCAACCAATAAATTGGTTGAAGGGGACCGGCCCGAAAAAAAATCCTTAGGTGGTGAGCGGATTCGAACTCGGGACCTCCGAGTTCGCAGTCCCTGCACTCAGGCCGCGAGACCACTGGGGCGGTCTAACACTCTATATATCTTACATTAACAATAATTTTCTTAAATTAATAATTACGAATATTTTTTCTTGTTTTAAAAAAAATACGTACTTATTGGCCAAAAGAGAATTATTCTATTATGGTTTTAATATTTTTTTATTTAATTAAAATGTTTTTTTAAGTAATAAATACAAGAACGGGGACGAACGGCAAAAAACGATATATAGCAGCCAGCGCAAGCAGCCTTGCCGCGCTGGCCGCGTATGCTATAGCTATATCGAAAGAAATAGACAGCAGATAATTCTGTTCTCTTCTACTGCCTGAAGACGGCCAAAGCGCTGAGCGCACATGTACACGGCTGCTCGCCTGTGTGCGTATCTCCTCCACTTGCTGTAGCATGCTGTAAAAGCGCCGAAACTGTGAACACTGCTTGGCACGAGGCACTACCGTACATCTTGATATGTAAACTTCTTTGTCTTTGAAGAACTTTGTCTGTTAACTTTATTGTTAATGTTTACTTGTAATTTTTAAATAAAACTTATATTTGATTATTACATAATTTATGAGCAATTGTAAAATGTATCTCTCTCTGCCCCCTGTCTTTCTCTTTCTCATATATCATTTTATACTCAAATGTCTCATAACAAAAAACGATTAGATTGCTGAAAAAAAACTTCTTTGTAAAACATTTCTTTAATAGTTATTCTTATTTACTTATGCATGTAAAGTTGAGTAAATAATTATTGATAATAATTGTTTAAATGTTATTAATTATATAAAAAAGCATTAAGAAGATAAAAAATTATATAGAAAAGTAAATGTCTATCATTAAATGCGTATGTTTTTATTAAATACATGTATTCAGTGAGTTTTTTCTTTTTAAGATTAAACAGCGTCTTTTATTTTATATTAATTCTGATGGAAGAATATTGCGTATTATTCTCGTCTCTCGAGTATTATGCATAGATCGTTAAAACACGACTGTGCTGTATCAGTTCAAGTTTTGGGGTTTTCGAATCTTGTAAACGTCATGTATGAAAGTGAAGCGTCACGCCAGAGAATACTTAAAGACCGACATGTGTGATGACCTCATTATATAGATGTGAAGTAAAAGTTCTTTTTCGCTTCAGTTCGACTTTCAGTCAAGATGACGAATAAAAAGAAAGAATATGTAACCTCTTTCGGAGGGGCCAGATGTTTTTCGAAAGTACGTGTGTTATTGCAATTACGACCTTGATCAGGAATATCGCATTTATTAATATTTTAGTATATATGTATATTTTTATAAAAATAATTTAATAAAACTATGTGAAATATATAAAAACATTCTACAACAAAATAATAATTGTTAGGAAATATTTTAAATACACATAGTAATAATAACAACAAGTAATCGTAATTGTTTTGATCAAGGTACTTATCACCCCAGGCAACCAGCTGACGTTATAATGACGTTAATATAAAGTCAGTTTTTGACCAGTTCGACGTTAGTTTATGACGTGATATTAACGTAATGACGACGTGAGTTTGTCTCGTCAAAAATGACGT
>NW_018023023.1:8987-10194 GCF_002006095.1 Pseudomyrmex gracilis | reverse complement strand
CTCTCATGTATTTGTCAACAGAGTTGTTGCGTTTTTTCTTTCTGTGTGCTAACAATTTTGGCGGTGTTTCCGTATTGTAGCATTTCTGCAAACAGTTTCTGTTACCAAGGTCTGCGCCGAAATTGTCAAAAACAGAAATTGTTTGCTGGGATTGTTATAGAACTCTTACTTCTGTATTTGGTGAAAAGACTCCAAACCACCACCTGTAATTGTGTGTGCGTGTGCGTGTGTTTGTCGTGAGTGAGCTTCGCGCTTACAAGGAAACCTCGCAAAGTGGAAAATTCTGATTTTGATGAAGCTTTGCACACATGTAGGGAAGGTCAATAGATGAATGTTGACATATTCTGTTGCTGCCCAAAAACGGTTTTAAGAGATGAAGTAACCTCTTATATACAGAGTGTTCCGTAATTGCCGTCTCATCAGTTGTAGGCCGGTAAAAGGGGTTATTCTAAGATAAAAAGTTCTATATCACTTTGGAAGATTCGCAATAATTAACGAAATATTAATTAATAAAAATCCGCTAATCAGCGTACATCCAGCGTAGGGACAGACTAGTCTATCGCGCCGTAACAACGGAATTTTGGTATTTGGTGCATTTTGGCTCAGAGGATCTTTAAGGTTAGTCCATACGCTAGGAGTCTTTAAGAAAGATGATAAGTAAAATAGACCCCAGATATCTGGGGTCCGTATTAATTAATTATTATTTGTTATGCTTTGTCACAAGGAGGGTTTGTGCAGTATACTACTACCACGCGATACACGGCCTTCTTTCACAGTGGGCGTGCCTATCTGTGTCGGGCTCGTGTTCAAGGTGTTGTGACTATGATCGCCTTGTGGGAGGCAGGAATTAACTCGGAATTACACTCAAATTAATTTTTGGAGGCCTGATTAAGTTCGCCAATCAACCGATAAACTCGGTTGAAAGGGACCGGCCCGGAAAAAATCCTTGGGTAGTGAGCGGATTCGAACTCGGGACCTCCAGATTCGCAGCCCCTGCACTCAGGCCGCGAGACCACTGGGCCGGTCCTATAGCGACGTAATGGGAGAAGTTAATAGAATAACACGTGCATACGTAGACAGCATATACAGGGTGCGTCGCCAAAATCCGGACAAATTTCAATTTGATATTCCCTCCGTTCAGTACCATTGGCAGATGTCGCGATTGGCATTCAAATAGCTTGACGCATGTACTAAACTACCATAACTT
>NW_018023023.1:0-7946 GCF_002006095.1 Pseudomyrmex gracilis | reverse complement strand
TGAGTGAATATATTATTTATGGCCTTACAAACAATGGAGCTAAACAAATTTTGTAAATCTTTTCATTGTAGCAATAAAACATATTTAGAAAAACATATATAATTTGTCCGGATTTTGGCGCCGCACCCTGTACATTCTCTCTTTTTCCGCACAACACCTTGCGAACGGCTCTACATAACCTTATATTCATATATTAGTTTAAAAATTACAGAGCCTGAGAGTAATCTCTGTTAATCACTTTAATCTTTTTTTGTCCTTCAATGTAGCCACATTTAAACCAAGCATATTTGAAAAGATTATGGAATCATGGAGAAGATAGGTGTATATGCGTTAAGAATTTTAATTTGATAATATTGTTTTCCAAATGTAAATTGATATAAGTTAACAATATAACGCGATTCCTAAATGTCCTCACAAAGTGTTTCCATAGCCTAAATCAATAAACGTCAAGAGATTGTATCATTCCTGTAGTTTTTTTTTTTTTTTTTTTTGGTAAAAAGAGGCACGGTCATAAGTCTTGTGAACAAAGCCTTCTTTTTATCAAATCCTAAATTTTATTCAAAGAATTTTGACTTGATTTGTAATATTTTGACAACAATTATCTTCGTGACTTTATATATGACATTTTTAAACAGAGACTGAAACATAATTTTTTTTTAAACCAATGACTTAAAGATGTTTTTGTCGACCAATACTTCAAATGATGTGCAGCTTGTGCACATCATTGTTAGTTTGTGATGCCTTAAATAAATAATTTTTCTGAAAAATTGTTAAAAGTATTTCCAAAAGATATTAATATAAAGATATTAACGCTTAACTTTTTATAGTATTGATAAATTGTCTAGATTTATTAATGTTCTTAAGGATTCTCTTCCTCCATCCACACGTCTTTCTGTTGTATATAAAATAAATTGCTGTGATATTGTGATGCATCATATGTCGGACAGACTGGCAGAATGTTGCAAGCAAGAATCAAAAAACATAAGAACCATATTAATAGAAATTCCTCTCAAAGATTAGTGATTACATATCACAGAATCCAATACTCTTATGTGTGTGAATTTGATTGGGACAGCGTAAAAATATTAGACAATGAGAGATCTTATAATAAACACCTGATATCAGAAACGCTATACATGAGAAGTCAAAGCCATGGTCTTAATTTGCATAGTGACACCGAAAATCTAGAAAAATTTTATTTACCATTTGTCGATAACACACTTAAACTGAACTGACAAGGGGAGACTACGACGTTGTACCAATCGATTTGGACGAAATTTATAGAGTCGATAGATGACATATATAGATGATATATATATATATATATATATATATATATATGCATTCATATATATACATTCTCACCTTTTCCGCACAACACCCTGCGAACGGCTCTACATAACCTTATATTCATTTATTAGTTTAAAAAAAGATTAAGTCGCCTTGTACTTTTTCAAAAATGAAAAATATGGTTTCAGCTTGTCCGTGTCCGACATGACGCTAATTGAATTGCTTTGTAATTTGATGTGTATCATCTCGGAAACGGATCTCTTGAAAAAAGAAGATTTTATGTCCAAGACTTTAACATTTTGCCAATTGAAATTGTGGTCCGTGTCAATTCTATGCTGTGTAATTACAGAAATATTCTCTACGCGACGATTAATTTGATTTTTGGGTTTGGAAACCTTAGTCCCCGAAAAAAAATGGATTAGATCTAATTTAAATTTAACGAGATAAAAAAAGTGGAAAAATAAATCTAATTAAATATAAATTAAGTCTAAATAGATATAAAGTAGATCTAAAAAAATATAAAGTAAATCTAAATAGATATAAGTAAATCTATGTAAATTCACACTCTTTTTATTTATTATTAGATCTCCCGGACGGTTTCTCTCCACCTTGTCGTGGTGTCCGGGCTCAGGAGCGGTAAAGCGAAGAGCTATACTGGCGGGGAATCCTTTGATTCCCTGGCAAGGCCACCCATGCCAGGAAGGCCCTAGTGGAGCTCCTATACGAAGAGAAAGAATAGAGAAAGGAAAACCTCGAACAAAAACCGGGAGCTCCCAGCCTCGCTTAGCACCTTTTGCCGGTGCAACTGGGATAGGGGAGTAAACTCTGACTTCAAGTCCGGGACGTCCGACCCCGTCAGCCACGGCGCAATCGGACTATGGAAGTAAATCCTGATTAAAAATCCGGGGTATCCAGCTCCGAAAGGCGCTTTCGGGTTGGCCACTGGACTAAAGAAAGGAAAACCCTGACTCCAAACCCGAACAGGGCTTAATCGGGAACCGTTCTAGGAGAAGGACAATCCGAATTCAAACCACTCTTTGGAAAACATGATGGCGAGTTCCGAAGACGAATATGTGACGTACCGGTCCAGAGTGATCGGACACTCAGGGCCCGGCGTGGGGGTGCTGCCGTCCCAAACATCCTTATGTCGTTATCAAACAATGGGCTACCCACTGCCTGCACCGCAGAGGCAGCGGACAAAGCTGCTACTGCAAAGAAACGCGCGGATGTTTTCGCGCTCGGTGCGCGTCGAATGTTTGGCGCGATAGTCCCTCTTAAAAGAACGTAGGAGACGCTCCTCTTGGAGAGAAGAGTAAGGAGGATCAGCAGAAGGAGCGTTCTCGCTCTCCTCAGCTCATCGGCGTGACAGGGACCCCGCCGCCGTCGGACGATTCCGACGTGATGAAAGTGGAGGATGACACCCCCCGCCCTAGTACCAGCAAGGGCACTGGGAAAAGGGGTAGGCCTCTTACAACCGGCAAGTACGTCGGGTTGGCAGCGGCAAAAGAGCGGCTGCTAGCGGCGAGGAAGGCTGAAACCGAGCTCAAATTTGAGGAGTGCTGGAAGAGCACGAAAAGACTGTCTTTAGGCCTCCTCAAGGGAAGAGCGTCGCCAGCAGAAATGGCCGAGCAAACAAAACCCGCGGTCGAGGCGGTTCTAAATGAAAGCCACCACGTCCTCTTACCTCCAAGGGAGGTACATCAAGACCCTGAAAGACGCGGCGGCCACGATGAAGGAAATCGCGGAGGGCATCACCTCCCTCCACCTGCGTCCCGAGAAGGTGCCTGCTCCGAAGCCGGCGAAGTCTGATGCGCTTCTCCAAAAGCGCATCAGAACGCTAGAGGAGAAGCTTCGGCTCACGAAGGAGGCAGCGCGTATTACCAGTTCGCGCTACAAGAAGACTCGGGGGATGCTGGACGCCGCGTACAGAGTTTTTCTCTTGTCGGGGCGTCCAGGCGAGAAAGCGCGGACTGCGGGACGCAGGTGGGAGAGCCCACCCCGATGCCCCCGGCTCCTCAGGTGTCATTTTCCGACACCACAAGGGCAAGTGTATGTACCCAGGGAGTACAGACAGAGAAGGGGGACTTTGTGCCCCTGGAGCCTGCTGCGCCGGCAGACCTCTCCGAAAAAAAGTGCATCAGCCTGCTGGCTGACAGGATCGGAGAGGAGATAAAGGGGCGGATTCTCTCCGTTGTTAGGAGAGAGTTCGCCTCTCTGCTTCCGGGTGGGGCTGTTCCCACCATCGGAGTAGACGCCCCTACCTCCTAGGCAACGGTGGTGGAACGCAAAAGGCGGAAAAACGCTCAGGACAAGAAGGATATTCCCTCTTTTGACACGGGACGGCGCCCTCTTCTTGCTCCCGCTGCTGTGCGCGAGCAGTCCAGGAGGGCCAAGAAGGTACTACTGGGACGTGCTCCGAGTAGGGCCGCCGTCCTGGTAACAGTGGACGCCGGTGGCAGTTACGCCGACGTGATGAGGAAGGCGGCCGCGTCGATTAACCTGCGGAACGTCGGAATAACTGGCGTCCGGGTCAAGAAGGCTTTAAACGGGGGTATACTCCTGCAGATCCCTGAGCCCGGCGGAGCGGAGAAAGCCGACACCCTCGTAAAGAGGGTGTCGGAAGTCTTCAAAGATCAGGGAGAGGTTAGGTTCACCCGTCCCATTAAACACGCCGAAGTGCGTGTCAGGAACGTGGTGCCCCCCCCTGACCACGGAGGAGATGGCCGCCGCCTTGGCGACCGTTGGCGGATGCGAACCCGGCGAAGCTCGCACGGGAGTGATTCGCTCTTCTCCTTCCGGGTGCGGGACCCTGTAGGCCTGTTTGCCGTTACGGGCGGCCCAGAGGGTGATAGGAGCGAAACGAGTGGAGGTGGGATGGTTCAGCCTCCCTGTGGAAGCACTTAAAGCACGGCGCATGCAGTGCTTCCGGTGCTTCGAGTATGGGCACGTAGCCCGTACGTGCTCCGGTGAAGACAGGAGCGCTGCATGCTACAGGTGCGGGGGGGCTGGTCACCTAGTCATCATCTGTAGGGCTGACCCCAAATGTCAGCCACATAATCATAAGATGGGAGGTGCCAAGTGCACCCTCATCCCAGTGAAGGAGGCCACCAGGAGGAGCGCTGGCGCTCTTCAGGCGAGTCAATGCTTACCCCAAAGAGACGTGAGCAGCAACGGAAGGGGGGAAGACTCTTCTTCTCTTCCGAAAAGGAAGAAAAAAAGAAACCGCGCGCGAGTCGGCCTCTCATCCTCCCACCTTGAGGAGGACGGAGAGGGCGTCAACCTCCTCGCACCGGAGGAAGGGATGGCCAGGCTGTGGCCTGAGGAGGGAGAAGGGTGGGCGGTCCACTCTCTTCCCTCCACCTCCGCGAAGCCGGGAGCTGTGACGCTCACGAGCGGGAAGAAAGAAGGGGCCACTACGTTCTTGCTCTCCTTATAGACTCCGACTCCGACTCCTGCATAGAGGCGGAGCCGAAGGAAGACGGCAGTGGGGGAGCACTGGAGCCTTCTCCTGTAAGGAAAGGGGGAGATGTGGCCAGAAGCCGGAAGGTGGCTGGCTTCCATCTTTCAAGGAAGTCGGCGCAAAAGACGCCGGGATCAGGGGGAGGTTCCACCAAGGAACCTTCCCCCAAGCGGCAGAGGGAAGGGAGAAAAACCTTCCCGGCTTTGGGAAGATCCAAACCCGGACCTAAATGCTCCAAGCTGAGTATTTAAGCTCGATTTAGGGCAGAACAGTCTTAGTACGGAATGAAGGGGTCATGATCGCGCATGACCCCTGGACCCAACCTCCATCAAGAGGCTACTTGGTCGCGAGTGGGGGACATTATTAATGTCAATCCTCTCTTGACTTAGGTCACGGGGGGCGGGGACTTAGTGCGAGGACTTGTGTTGAAGAACTTGTCACACCATTGCACAAGTCCCCAAGGTGGGGCGGTGAGAAGGAAACTGTGACCCTTCCTTCTCACCGCAAACAAATAAACAACGAGGACAGAGAGCGTACTTGTTTGGAGACTCGGGAAAACCTGGAGAAGTAATAGCTTTTCAGCTGCCACAGGCCCTCCCACAAGTCCGGTGAAGGCCACTAAGGGGTTTTAGTGGGTGTAAGTCCCACACTCTACGTTTATCTCCTCAGGAGCGGGGGTGCATAATGCATTTCCTCTCATAAAAAAAAAATTTATTATTAGATCTACTTTTGATCTACTCAGATGTATTATATTAGATCACCTCAGATCTATTCAGATCTGCTTAAATCTAAATAAATCTGAGTAGCTTTAATATAGTAGATCTGAGTAGATCTAAAGTAGATTTAATAGATCTACTTATATTTATTTAAATCTACTTTATATTTATTTAGATTTCTTTTATATCTATTTAGATTTAATTTAAATTTAATTAGATCTATTTTTCCATTTTTTTATCTCGTTAAATGTAAGTTAGATCTAATCCATTTTTTCCCGGGACTTGAGTTGTCTCATAGCCTGGTTCACGTACGAAGCATCGCAATCATCACATTGCAACTTATAAACTACGTTTTTTCGTTCANTATCTACAGGATCTTTGATATTTGTAAAAAAAAATTGATTCAATTTATTGAGACTTTTATAAGCTAACATATTTCCATCTCCCGTTTTCAACGATTTTGAAATTGTGTGCAATATTTTATTACTAAATGGTACAACAAAATAATTTTTAACGGTTTTTGAAGTTGGTGTGGACTCCAAACTGTCCGATATTCCCTTAAGTTTGTTTGAAATCAGATATTATACCCGGTATATTTTACCCGGTCATTGATGACTTTAAAAATTATTTTTAATAAATAGTTGTTAAAAATAAGGATGTTGATTATAAATTTTATATTCTTTGCTTGAAACACAGGGTGGGAAAACAATACAGCTCTGTCTACCATTCCTATAGATATTAGTTTTCATTTTTTGAGAGACTCGGTGTAAGGAGTGATACTTTAAATACCTGTCCGAAAATGTAGGTTTATGGTACCAGTCGCACATGATTGTCCCGTTATTAGACACAATCAATTTGACGTCTAAAAAGCTCAAAGAATTTTTATCCTGCGTCTCAATCGTGAACTTTAAACTGTCATTATATCCGTTGAATTATTCAAAAGATAATTTAAATCGTTAGCGGGCGCGGTTAAAATAATGTCATCTACATAACATTAATAAAAAGCGAGTCTAAATGTTAATTTTTTAAAAATAGAAACTTCCAAATCTTGCATTACTATATTCGCGATACTCCAAAGAGTTGCTTTTATATATATTATTGTTGAACAAAACATAAGTGGATGATAGAACAAATTCAACTGCCTTCAAAAAATCAGAAAGAAATTTTAATTTGCTAACCAACAAGAGAGATCTTATTGAAGTTATTAAGGATTTTGAAAATAGCGTTAGACACTTTGAGAGGAAATATGATGAAACCGCTAGGTCTAATTTAATATTATCTCTGAATAATTTTTTAAATTCAAAGTTTAAATTAAGTAATATAGAACGCGGTTTACTTGATAGAACAAAACAGGCTTCCGAGTTTTGGAGAAATCATTCAAAAATAGTGTTTACACGTGCGGGCAAAGGGAGTGTGACGGTTGCGCTAGACCGGTCTGTATGTTGAAAAAATTAACGGCTTACTTGATGATCCCCTCATTTACAAAAAAATAAGAAAGAATCGCATCAAAACTGTTGAGACTCAACTCAATGAGTTTTTAAGAAATTAGGTAAAAACAGATTGCATCAATAATTTAGTTTACAAATGTATTAAATTGAGTGATGGGATCATCTCAAAGGCTTATGGAGAAATCCACAAATAGAACTATCCATATAAATTAATAGTATCTTCCATTACCAACCCCTTACATTGTTTTGCTGAGTATTTACATAATATCATTGTCAAGAATGTTCCATTAACCGAAAGCTATATCAACAACAGTTTTGATTTGGTCCATAAACTAGGCAACGTTGTGCTGCAGCCTGATCACGTTCTTCTGTCTTTAGACGTGGTCTCATTATTTACAAACGATTGATTTGGCAATGCGAAGTATCACGACTAGATGGAAATACATTTGACTCAAAACAAAGATTCCTTTCTCTGGTTGTTTGAAGGCAGTTGAATTTATTTTGTCATCCACTTATTTTTTGTTCAACGATAATATATATAAAAGCAACCCTTTGGAGTACCGATGGGTTCTCCGTTGTTCTCTATCATCGCGAATATAGTAATGCAAGATATGGAAGTTTCTATTTTTAAAAAATTAACATTTAGACTCGCTTTTTATTAATGTTATGTAGATGACATTATTTTAACCGCGCCCGCTAACGATTTAAATTATCTTTTGAATGATTCAACGGATATAATGACAGTTTAAAGTTCACGATTGAGACGCAGGATAAAAATTCTTTGAGCTTTTTAGACGTCAAATTGATTGTGTCTAATAACGGGACAATCATGTGCGACTGGTACCATAAACCTACATTTTCGGACAGGTATTTAAAGTATCACACGGAAAAAAAAATAGTTTCTGTAACAGCTAATTATGGTTTGCTGAAATTGAATTTGCTGCTATAGCTATGCAATTTGCTATTACTTAAAAACAGTTTGCTGCTGTTCCTAAATATGTCGATGTAGTAGCAAAATATGCATATCTGTTA
>NW_018023022.1:11018-15833 GCF_002006095.1 Pseudomyrmex gracilis | reverse complement strand
CCTATACTGGCACGCACGTGCGACGGTTTAAATATGGCGGTACCTCCCACCACTCGTTCTTTAGTTCACTACTTCCGGTGACCTAGCCCAGGCGGCGCTGAAAACAGCGTTTCCCTTCTCACAAGAGGCGAGTTTGAACCCCCTGCGCCCGGGTCAGTTTGACCCTGGTGAGCTTCCCGTTCACTTCGCGATCAAGCGTCGCCGTCGTAGCACCAACAAGAAATCGGCTTCCGTGCGGAGAAAAAAGAAAACTCGAGCAATTAAACGCACAACGAGTAGAGGAATTCAGAAGAAAAAGAAGAAGAAGCGCGTGACAAACACTAGCAAACGCCGCGTGAACAAGAAACAAACCGTGAGCGATATATTCTCGTAGACGAAGCAAAATGTCTTTTCTCCATACTCACTCGTGTGAGTGTTTCAAAAGCGAACTTGATCTTTTCACTCTACCACCCACTCAGACCAGTATCGAGAGTTCGCAATGGATTCATTACAAACCTTTGTCGACTCTTGCGGACGACGCTCCCGTGGAGTTTGTCGTACCGGGACATGGTGAAGATTACATAGATCTCGCGCATACTCTTCTCAGTCTTCGCGTGATATTGCAAACCCCCGCAGCGGTTATTCCGCCTACTTCGGCTTCTGCTGCTGCAGAGCATAAAGTAGGGCCTGTAAATAACTTTTTACATTCTATGTTCAATCAAATTAATGTGTATTTCAATCAAAAGCTTGTGTCGCCTCCGAACAATGCTTACGCGTATCGAGCCTATTTCGAGACATTGTTGAATTATTCTTCAGAAGCAAAATCCTCTCATCTTACCACCTGTTTATGGAATAGCGATCCTCCGGGGATGATGGATGATGGCTTTGATGCTCCAAATGAGAATTCCGCTCTCGTGAGACGTATGCAGTATTTCAAAAATAACCGTGCTGTAGATCTCATAGAACATCTACATTGCGACGTTTTTAATCAGGATAAATTTTTGATTAATGGCGTGGAAATGCGTTTAAGACTCATCCGCTCGAAGGATTCTTTCTGTCTCATTGAATCTACGCCACAGACAAGAGTTCGTATTGTAGACGCCACTTTGATCATGAGGAGAGNAAAACTAAGCGCTGGAGTTTTATTAGCTCACGCTAAAATGCTGAGCAAAACCACTGCAAAGTATCCTCTCACGAGAGTTGAAGTTAAATTGTTTACAATCCATAGAGGAGTGGTGGGGGAATCAATTGACAACGCCATACTCGGGTAACTGCCGAAGCGAGTGATAATCGGTTTTGTCGAAAATAAGGCGTTTAACGGCGATAGTAAACTTAATCCGTTTAATTTTAAAAACTTTAATATAAATTTCCTGTCGCTTTACGTCGATGGAATGCAAGTTCTTACTAGACCGTTACAACCTTCTTTTTCAAGAGACTCTCCTCTCTACATCGAGGCTTTTCATACTCTTTTCTCAGGAACGGGTATTCATTTTCTAAACGAAGGCAATGCTATAAGCAGAGATGCTTATGCACACGGATACACACTCTTCGCTTTTGATCTCACACCCGATTTATCGGCCAATTGCGTCGAACATTAGAGTCTCGTGAAGCACGGTAGTTTGCGAATTAAAGCACGGTTCGAAAAAGCTCTCGAAACGACTATTAACTGTCTTGTTTATGCGGAATTCGACAGTGTTTTGGAAATCGAGTCTTTGCGCCAAATCATTGTTGATTATAACGGATAATCATATTTTCGCACATGCGTAAAAACAAGATAATTTTCCCCCACTACATTTTTCCCACTTTTCTACGCCTTTTGTCGCAAGCGTTTTGTGGAGAAATTTCAGTTTCGTTCTAGTCTCCGATATTTTCGCTTCGTTTTCATGATGTCCGAGTATAAAGGTGCTGTGATCATAGAAATGCAAGGATTTCGCGGCGTCGTGTGTGAATTTATACCAAAAGAAGTGGCGTATGTCGCGGTAGAGCGACCGATTTTCGGAAACTGGATCTTGATGCCTCCGTTCTCGTTTACCGAATTACCACAAAAATCAAAACGATGCAACGATTGGCTTACACGAATTTATCACGGTATCGAATGGTCTGACGGTGAAACCAATCTCAAATATCTCACGAGACATCTACGAGAAGTCACCAAATACGCTCCCGTCATCTACACCAGAGGCAAAGAAAAAATGGATTGCTTAGAAAAGTTTCTGTCTAAAAACATATATAATTTGGAAGCTCTCTCTCCGTCGTTCAAATCCATCTCGAAAAGCGAAGAGAACATATCTCAGTGTTCGTATCACGGAGTTCGCTCATCGGACATTAGTTGCGCTCTACGTAAAGTTTTTCGGTTAAAACGCTGGTTAAACCTAAACAGCGTTGAAGAACATCTCGATAGCGGCTTTGTCAGCGATGAGATCAGCATGATACAATCTGACGACATCAAAACGGAGGAGGAGAAAGAACAATTAACAGAAGAAGAAGAAGAAAATATGCGCAGTAAAGACGATTGCCCACCGAAAACCTCCTGCCTAAACGACGTCGCTGTACAAACAGAGGTACAAGGAGAATACATAAGATTCACTCTGCTTTCTCGCGACTATCTGTATCAAAATAATGAATACGAAAGAAATATTGCAAGCCTTGCGACAACTGCAAATATCTGGACACACGGGAGTTTATCCAGCCGACAAATTGCCCAGGGTGTGGACGAAGTGAACAGCAATCGTCGCTAACACAGACAATCACAATCAACCAGGAACCCACTGAGTTGCCTTCTTCCTTGATGGAAACAAACACGCCACCTACTTCGACAGCTATGGAATACCGCCGTCAGATTCCCGCTTCCTTCTGCGACTTCGAAGAAATTCCGCAACGCACACATGGAGCACGATTCAACTTCAAGGATATTTCTCGCAAACGTGCGGGCATTATTGCTGTGTGTTTCTCTATTTTATGTCTCACGGGTATAGCCTTTCCCAATTTTTACAACTGTTTTCCGGAAATTTCGACGCCAACGACAAATTAATTGTATGTTTTGTTACGTCCCTTGGACTCCACTTCCTCCTCGCGACGTGACAACAACAAGATATGATATCACGGGAACGCAGCCGCGCGATACTGGCGCGAGACCGGATATCAATTCTTGATAGAATTAAGAATCACAGAGTTTGGAAAATTTCTGTTTTTTCTTTCTCGATAAATTTTCGTTTTTAATCGTAAACGGAAACATACATCCCGGGAATAAGAAATCAAGGGAAATCCGACGGATAACGAGAAATCGGGCGATCCCGAGTTTCCCGATTCACGGGTATAAAAAGAGACCCGCAGGGCTCTTAGAATCAGTAAAAACCGAAATCTTCCAAAGTGCGGTCCCGATCAGTACGCGAGCAAGTAAAGTGTTGGCAAAACCAGTGATCGAAAGAACAATAGTGTTGTGTGGATCCTGTTGGAGCTCGCTCGAGACCGCTGCCGCTCTGTTGCTGTCTGCTGCCGCCCAGTATAATAAACAACAAGTAGTAAGTGCTAGCATTAAGTCGCGAACTAGTTACCTGTGCCTCACGCCGATCAAATACTAAAAAGTAATTAACAGGGCAGTTGCTCCCTCCGTAAAAAAAAAGAAGCGAGCTAACGCTGATACGAATTACCGACAATTCACAAGAACTGTCGAGCGATTCTCAGCGAGCGCTCTCGCGCTGTCGAAACCCCGAGCTAACGCTGATACGAGGTGCCGACGATTCGCAAGAACCGTCGAGCTACTCTCAGCGAGCGCTCTCGCGCTGTCGAAACCCCGAGCTAACGCTGATACGAGGTGCCGACGATTCGCAAGAACCGTCGAGCGATTCTCAGCGAGCGCTCTCGCGCTGTCGAAACCCCGAGCTAACGCTGATACGAGGTGCCGACGATTCGCAAGAACCGTCGAGCTATTCTCAGCGAGCGCTCTCGCGCCGTCGAAATAAAGTCCATTCGTGTAAATAAACTGAAGTAGCAACTGACCTACGAACCCTAAGCCGCGAGGAACTTATGATCGCAAATTTTAAGTGGAGCCGACCGCTTGCCAAAAACGGTGGAAATCAAGGGCCACCTCCCGTGCGTATCGGCGAAGAGCCGCAAAACGGGCCCGCAAACAGGCTGAGGCACAACTACAAACAGCCGAGACTCCCCTCACAGTACCAGCCACCTCGCTAGGAAGTAGCGAAAACACCAGTAGCAATACCCACACCGACACACCACCAGAATTGCGAACTCAGTCGCCTCCCCCGCGCTCTTCTCCACTCCGCCCTTCGCCACCATCCTTGCCTGAGCTAGAGTATTTAGGCGAGTGTCCCGCCGACCCCTCTCGCCCGCGCACCTTCCCCCGTCCTCTCCATTTTTTAGCACTCGCCTCTGCCTATGAGATCACTACCCCTACCTCCACTGCATACATAGTCGATCCCGAAAATCTCGATCCCCCCGAACTCCACCGAATAGTCTCAACCTACCCTCCAGATGCCCTCCTCATCGTCAAGTTCCCCCTCCTCTCGGAACACAGGTTAGTCCCTGTGAAAGATTTTTATAAACTTTTCCCCCCTACGTCCTGCAAGATAACAGAAATTATAGAAGTCGAACTGGACTGAGTTCGCAATGCTAACAAATAAAAAATGTATAAATCATCATCACCAAAAACCATATCATTGTAAATAAAATCCCACACACACATATGAAAAACAAATATATACATTTGAGCATAAATAATGTCTAAACTTTATTAATCGACCTCTTGCCCACCATCCCGCACCTTTTAAACAGATCGCACAGTCTCGTCCCAGGCAATTGAGATTTGCGTCTCAGGCC
>NW_018023022.1:1763-10278 GCF_002006095.1 Pseudomyrmex gracilis | reverse complement strand
CTCATTGGGAGCCATAAGTGCCCAGACGCTGATTGATTCTTCTCGGGACCGATGCCACCCCCGCCCTTACAATTCCTCATTCAACCGACGCCAACTTGCTCTCATACACGTTTGAACGCACGAGGCAACAACATCGGAGCGCTGCCATTGCCAGTACCAGCCACGCTTCGAAACGGATTTTTGAATAAATATATACTTTTTTAATGAAGAATTCTTTTACTCGAGAACATTCTCGAACTTTCCTTCCACACAAATTCCTCAACAACAAAATTTTAAAATACGCATTTTTAGAAAATTATAAAAATTTATAAAAAATTTATAAAAAATTTTGAGCTCATCATGTCATGAGCTAAATCATGTCATTTTTCCATCCCCACCAGTGGGCGTGGCCAATCACCACCAAGGGAAGGGGAAAACCACCCTGGTGAGGCAATGGCGCCAGAAGTGGTGGGGAGCCAGGTGGAGGGGGTTTGTTTTGACGCGCCATAAGTGCCCACATACTACTGTCGGCAACTTCTCGTCAAATATGTAAACGACGTGCATCTTCTCCGTTGGAATCAGAGTCAATGAGTAATCTTATAATTTTATTACAATATTAATACAAAGTCGCATTAAATTGTGCATTATAACGATTATATATTATAATTTGTAGGAAGAGTCCGACATACTTTAGAGCTAGAAGAAGAGGCTACGCCGTCTGAAGAAAATATTAGCACCGCCTTGACAATAGATTTGACTTTGTTTCGACAAATATTACATTCGCATCCTGGTAAGTTTATATTTAAATAAGGCGTTTTACAGAATTTATAGTATTATCGTATCGGTGCGGTACACGCTTCACCATGTGAGTGTATCGCGTTAATGTATGATTACCTCCCCGCATGTGCCGATTTATTTTGTGTTAGATCACTGTTATGTATGTACATCAGAAACTTGATAATATAGTATTGATGTTTTTAGTACAACAACAACAACAACAACAAAATGAACAAGAAGAACAAGGAGAACAAAGCGAAGAAGAAGTTGAAGAAGTTGAAGAAAAACATGAAGAACAAGATGAACTCAGCGAACAAGAAGAACAACTAGAACCCGATAATACGTCTAGCATTTCTTCAATTGGCGTTTCTTATAGCCCTGTTTTAAACGGACACAGTAAGTTTTCTTTTTCGTATGTTATTGCGCTTTTTATATCAGGATTTAGACAAAAATTATAATTTGCAGGAGTCGAGAATGTCTCCGCGTGGCTTCAACACCACATAGATATGCCTGACATCGAGGCAGAGGAGTGGTGGAAAAGTCATCGCGAATATCCATTGCTAGATCAATCAATGAAAAATTTATCATTTGATGGGATGCTAACTTTGAATTTACCACCCGAAGAATAAAACATCCTGATATGAGTAAGCTGCTTAAAAATATATATAAAATGTAACATCTATCAATAATAATACATATTTGNTTTTACTTTTGCAGCAAATAATATGCAAATCGGAGGAGGTTTTCATCGCGAAATAAATGACGAAGAAGAAGTTAATAAAAGAAAGAAAAAAAAAGGAGAAAACAGCAGTGACTGAAGAAGAAGAAGCGGCGCAGCGAAAAAAAATAATTATAAGTATGTATATTTAGAAAGTGAGCATACCAGACTATTTAAAAATTTTAAAGTACGAGGCAAAGAAGCGCACTTTACAATACGCGAGCCGAAAAAAAATAATATAGTGAGTCGATTAGAGCGAGCGTTTCGAGAAATTTATGAATATGTAATAGATTCTCTTTGGTGAAAACGATTACGTAGGAATAGCGTTCGACAGCGAAAATTTGTTTTACGGTCCTGTAGGTATATCTTTTCGCATGGTCAGAGACTTGTCACTCGACGATATATGGAATCTTGTAAGGTCAGTACCGCAGAGCGCCGGCGGCCTTGATATCGCTTCTAAATTTAATATCCGCGTAATGTCCGCTAAAGCAATTTCGGGCCGCGGGGGAATAGAAGCAAATCGCACGCTTATTGCGAAACACTCAATTTTATGGATTGACAATATTGTTACGTCCTGCGACTCCACGGTTCCCTTCTTTATGCAACGCAGTATGGTGAACACTCGGTAGAATCGAATTTTATCTTAAACAAAAACGCAGAGATAAAACGCAGTCTAAACAGAAAACTCCCGGATAAAGAACAAGAGATCGATCTGAGAAAACACGCGACAGTAAAAATTGAGTGAACACAGAACGAAACCGCGCTCTCTAACGAACTAAAACAATAAATCCGGGAACAAAAATTCAAGCTCCGCGGCCGAACAAATGCCGGACACATGCAATAACAATTCCCATGTGCCCAGAACGACTAGGCAAAATTAATACATCTCCTTATCTCCGGAAGGGAAGTTTTCAACGGGTAGGGCCGCTCGAGACTCACTAATAAACAATTCTGCCAGACAAAAATTATCTCAATAGTTTAAATACCAGCTGCAAAAGCAAGAGACGCTGTCGCACAGATGGTGTCTACTTTAATAGTCTTTTAACAAATTAGAAATCACTACTGTTTTCGGTGGAAACGGGCGAACCGATCAAGCGCTCTGATTGGAAGCCCCGTGGCTACCAAAAAGCGCATATAAAGCGACACTCCCGCAAACAGAAGCAGAAAGAATCCAGAGTGCGCCGAAGAAAAAATAAAAAGTTGTGACTAGTGAAGAACCGGTGCAAAGTGCGAGTTAACCACCCAGCCTAGACGCCCCGCTGCTGCGACCGAGGAACCGGTGCGAAGTGCGAGTCCCCCACCGATCTAGAAAACATCCAGCCTAGACGCCCGGTTGCTGCGACCGAGGAACTACGATCGAGCTCAAGTAACAGCACGGGTCTCCACACCGACGAAACCGCTGATAAATAGTAAGTAGATTAAGTTATCGGTACACTTCCCCCCTTTTTCTCAAAAAGAACGAGGTAATAAAATAATAGAGAGAAACCTCACAGTCGAATTTACACTCAGAGATCGACTGTAGGTTTGCTCTTGGAAAACTAAACATTTTCCTCATTAAAAACATTCATTCAAGTGAACAACCAAGGAATTTCCCGCGCTGCGGTAAGAGCACGCCGCATTCTGCGCAACCGGGCCCTGCGACGAGCCGCCCTCGCGCTACTCAGAGCGGAGTCGAACAGGCCTCCACAACCCGGCACCCCTCCGACCCGCATTACGGTTAGAGAAGCAGCGACTCAAACCGAAACTACACCATACACACACATTCACACACAAACCACACACATACAGCCAGCAAACGCAGACCACGAAAGCGACGCCGATTCATGGTACGAGTCTCCTTCGTACTCCCCTGTACCCCTCAAAGAACATCCCCGTGTCCTCTCTGAAAACCCTCCCCCTCTCCGAACCTCCCCTCCTACCCCTCTTTCCGATTCCGATTCAAAACTAGAGGCAATCCTTGAACGCTTCACTCCTTCCCCTTCCTCCTCCCGGTCAGACGACCTCACACCTCTCCCTGACAACCACCCCCTTCGCTTTCTGCCACATCTTCTTCGCTTTCCGCGGTCATCCTCACCAATACCACCCGGCAGATTAACTATAGACCTCAATCACATAACACCTGTAGAACTCGATAGAATGACACCCAATCTCCCCTTTGCCGAAATAATCTTTGTTATTCCGCCATACTCCAATACTCATTTTTATGTTCCCGGAGCCCTTTTCCACCAATACTACCCTCTCATCCGATAATCACAAAACTTTCCTAAAATAAATTCAACCCACGGATCGGCTATACACACACACACGCACACCATGACAGCATTACACGTGTAACTTCCACCGGAGGCCCTAAATACACACGTACATCTACACACACACATGTCCCCGCCAGCCTCTGAGTGATGACCCGCCGCCTATTGTAAAGCTCGCGTTACATTCGACATCTCAGTACCTCATGTAAAAAAAACCAGTTCGATAAATATTGTACTTTTAAATGTTAAATAAAACAAATATTTTAACGTAAAAAAGGAGGAATAAATTGTGTAATAATTAATTAATCAAGGCTTGACCTCGTACATTTTCCCGTCCCAGCGATCGCACGGTCTTGTCCCTAGTCCTTGGAGCCACCGCTCCAGACTTTAAAAAGAGACCACCGAGCGAGAATACAAAAGACGGAGTAATATCGGCACGCGCCGATGACCCGTCCGTGAGTACAAACAACTCGCTCGGCTCGCACACAGATAGATTTCCGCATCTTCTGTGTCGAGCATCTGGAATAAAACGTCCAGCTGTTGCGTACCACCATAGCCCGACCGTATCCATGGGCCAGGACGTAACAATATTGATAATTTGTGTTTTCCGCGTTCACTTGTAGTCGCAAAGATTTATTACGAGCGTGGTAATATACGTAAGGGAGAGTTATATAAGAGATGGAACGCGGTAAGACGACAACGGTCGAAATTTCAGTGCAATTTAGCAATAGAATTAACTAACAAAGCAAGAGTTGTAATACCTCCGGAAAGGTGCGGAATTGCAGAAATCGCCTGCTTCCAAAATTACTTTGCTGCTTATGATATCGCGATTGTAATATATAATTATGATACTTTCGGACGCGGTGAGAAGGCTCTGTTCAACGGGCGCGAAATAATTGTTTCTTTGGGACGTAAACCCTCTATGCAATTGTATATTATGTATTATGAACGTGAGCGGCATTACTGCCCCATACTCAGTTTAAAAGGGGCTGCGTGTAGTAAAGGTTTTTGCGTAACTTGTAATATAAGTTATCGCGACTTGGCATATCACCGTTGCTCAAATAGATGTCCACGATGTTACCGCATATCGCCGTGCGAGCAGGCAAATTATATAAATTGCGAGTCGTGTAAGCGTACGTTTTATAGTAGAGCATGTTACGAGCATCATCGCTCTGCAAAGTCTTATGATGGGAAAACGACTGCCAGCGTTTGTGAAACCGTACGTTTTTGCTGCGATTGCGGGTATTTAATAAAATCTAAAGCATATCATGAATGTAGTGTTGCGTACTGTAAAACCTGCAATTCACGTTGTCCTATAAATTATTTGTGTTACATGCAACCTTTTTGCGCAACGCGAAGAACGGGTAAAAATTCAGCGACGAATAGCCAGTTCACGGAAGAAATAAAAGAGGCAACTAATAATGAGAGAAAGGATCGCAGGGAGAAAGGGCACGTAGGTTATATTTTATTATATTCTACGATTTTGAAACAAGACAGGATGTAACAATTGAGGGTACAGAAACCGATAAATTGCACATTCCTACTTTGTGTGTAGCGCAACAAATTTGCGAAGAGTGTGCGGAAGAGAATGATATAACGCTGCATTGCCGTTGGTGCGGGACACGAGAACATATATTCCGCGATAACCCAGTTAAACAATTCGTTAAGTTTGCTATGCGTACATCAAAATATTTTAAAAAATTTATTTGCATCGCCTATAATGCGAAAGCATTTGACGCGCAATTTATTCTTCGATATGTAGTTAAAAGCGGTATTAATTTAGAACCTAAAGTAATTTTAAACGGAACAAAAATAATTCTAATGTCTGTAGGNCGTACAAAATTTGTAGACAGTGTTAATTATATACCTATGAAATTAGCGGAGTTACCAAAAGCTTTCGGACTGTCAGTTACATCCGATAAAGGTATTTTTCCCNACTTATTTAACACTATCGAGAATCAAACATATGTCGGTTCGTTACCCGATGTAAAATATTACTCTCCAGAAACAATGAAATCTGATGAACGCGAACGTCTTTTAAAATGGCATAAGAAGATGACGCAAAATAAAGTCGTTTTCGATTTTCAGCATGAAATAATACGCTATTGCCGTACCAATGTCGATATTTTACGTCAGGCCTGCATAGCTTTTCGAAAAATCTTTCTTGATCGCGGTAATGTTTGCCCGTTTGAGGAATGTACAACTATTGCTTCTTCATATATGACAGTTTTTCGTAAAAACTTTCTGCGAAAAAAAGAAATAGGTATTATCCTTTCGGGAGGGTATAGAATGGTAAACAAACAATCACGCAAAGCTCTACAATGGTTACTGTGGATGGAGCACGTGCTTAGTCAAAGTATAATTCATGCGGGTAAAGGTCGTGAATATAGATTAATTGACGGTACGTTAGTCAACGGATATCATGAAACGGCAAATCCAGCACACCGGCATGTTTTACAATTTCACGAGTGCTTCTGGCACGGCTGCCCTAAGTGCTTTAGAATAAATCGCGACCGCTTTCATCACATCGAGAAGATACAATCGACTCACGTTATGGACGAACTCTCGCCACAACGTATCGTCTTCGAAAACGGGGATACATTGTTACAGAAAAGTGGGAGTGTGATTTCGATCGTGAAATACGCGAAAATCAAAATCTTAAGAATTTCGTCTCAAGACAACACGTGATAACTCCTCTTAATCCGGGCGACGCGTTTTACGGCGGACGCACGGAAAATATTGTAACACAGTATGAGATTGCTGGAACAGAAAAGATACGCTATGTCGATGTATGCTCTTTATATCCTTATTTTTTAAAAACAGGAGTTTTCCCAATCGATTACCCCGATATTTATGTAGGAGAAGAATGCTCAGTTTTAATTGGTGAAGCTCCGAATTATGATTTTTCCAATGTCGAAGGACTTGTGCGTTGTAAGGCTCTTCCTCCACGCGATCTTTTTCACCCCGTTCTTCCGTATCGTGCGCACGGTAAATTGTTATTTGCTTTATGCCGTAGCTGTTGCGAAACGCTCTCACAAGACGCCTGCGCACATGAACATTCAAAAGATCGCGAATTTGAAGGTACATGAATGTCATGCGAATTACTTAAAGCTATTGAAAAAGGTTATCGCGTGACGGGGGTAAGCGAAATTTGGCAATATAAAGTTACTCGTTACGATCGGGACGCGAGACGCGGCGGATTATTTAGCAAATATATAAATACATTTTTGTACCTTAAACAAGAAGCAAGCGGTTGACCTAGAGAATGTACGGACGAGGTCACTAAGGAATGGTACTTAAGAGAATATGAAGAAACAGAGGGTATCACGCTTGATAAAAGTAATATCGCGAAGAATTCCGGTTTACGCTCGGTTGCGAAATTGTGTTTAAATTCTTTCTGGGGGAAATTCGGACAGCGTTCTAATCTTTCAAATACAGAGGTTGTTAAAACGCGTCAGCGGCTCATGGAGTTACTCGCAAGTCCTGAACATGAAATAATTGACATGTTACCCGTGAACAATAACATGATGTATATTTCGTGGCGGTTGAGACGCGAGGCAGTCATACCCTCTCCATTGACGAACGTCGTAATAGCAGCTTACACAACAGCGCAAGCCCGTTTAAAATTATATGAATATTTAGAGCGATTAGATCAGCGTGTTCTATACTGCGATACTGACTCATGTATATATTTGAGCAACGGCGTTCCTTGCGAATATGAGCCGCCTACGGGAAATTTTTTGGGGAACATGACGAACTTGAAAGTTATGGGCGAGGTAGCTATATTGAATCATTTGTATCTGGAGGACCTAAATTTTATGCGTATGTGGTACGCACTCCCGAAGGACATACTCACAAAATATGTAAAGTTAAAGGGCAAGTTTTAAGTTTTATAATTTAAAGTTAAAACCTAACTTTAAATTATGAAACATCGCAGTTGGTTAATTTCAATAGCATAAAACAATTAATCGATCGTAGTGAAAAAGCAAATCGCGATACAGAGACGCGAGAAATAGACGCGACGATAAATCTGCGTTACAGAGCAATTCGGCGTACTGCATTCCATGAAATTATAACCACCGACGAAACTAAATCGTGCACACCGGTATTAGTAAAGCGAAGATTTATCGAAAAGAGATATTCTGTTCCTTATGGCTACAAAACGGAATAAAAACTTTTCGCAATCTTGTAAGTTTTTAAGATTAACATAATTACTTGTAATTAATAGCATAATTATGTAATAAATCGATGCCACTTTCAACCTCTCTAGTATGCTGCTTTATGTAAATAAATTTATTGTTATATTTTTTTACGTCTAAGTGAAAAAAATCTAATAAAATTAGTTATAAGATTAGTTTTCAATATTAGTTATAAGATTAGTTAAGTAAGCCATAATAGAAAAAATTATTTTTGCTTTTTCCATCTCCTACGCTGTATGTCTTGATTATTTAGTATTTTTCAATAAAAAACAATAAAAGTAATATGAGCTCTGTTTTTCCTTTCCTAATTATTTCCTAGCTTTTACAATACTGATTTTATAGTTTCTGATATTTCTCTTACAAATATTGTACAAAAATCTGTTTATTGATGCAAAATGACAAAAAAGAAAGCCGCTATACCTGTCGAAAAAAGCGATTGTACAGGGTCTTTCAGATTAAACGCTCACGCAACAAACATAAAAAACTCCTACAAAAATGAACCGATTTTTATTTGTTATACACGAAAAGAAAGCTTATTTTAGGATATTTTCGATGTGACCACCGTCATTTTCAACAACTCGTTTTAATCT
>NW_018023022.1:0-1673 GCF_002006095.1 Pseudomyrmex gracilis | reverse complement strand
TGGTCGTTTCATACTCGTGTGGATTTTCAGTACTCCAAATACGGCAGTTTTGTTTGTTGACATACCCGTTTAGCCAGAAATGTGCTTCGTCGCTGAACCATATGTATGGAAGATTACCGCGCTTCTGACTGAGATACGCGCCGAAGGTTGTTGCAAATGCGAGCCGTTTCTCTTCGTTGAGAGGGGAAAGCGTTTGAAGCATCTGGATTTTGTAGGGGAACATGTCGATATCTTCCGTCATCATTCGGTACGTGGTCGAAGACGACACCCCGATCTCCTGAGCTAAACGAGTCAGACTGGTGCGGGGATTGGCGCGGACTCTCTCTTGCAACTGCTCGATGTTTTGCGGCGTGCGCGCAGTTCGTTTCGCGCCACATTTTCCAACTCTATCATCGAGAACGCTACCGGTTTGTTCGAATTTCTTCACGAGACGTAAGATTACACTTTTTTTGGGCAATTTTCGACGATGAACATTAAAACTTTTACCGTAAGAGGTCAGAGTTTGAGCAAGGTTATGATTAGTCGAGTAATACGTTTTCACAAGAAATACGTGTTCCGTTAAATCGTACATTTTGACACTATAAACAAACTTCACCGACTTACCCAGTAGCCGAATATTTTCGTCCCGAGTTGGGAAATTCAGTGTTACCATCGATGGAGCAAAAAAAAAATT
Organism: Pseudomyrmex gracilis; assembly: GCF_002006095.1. Taxonomy (NCBI): domain Eukaryota; kingdom Metazoa; phylum Arthropoda; class Insecta; order Hymenoptera; family Formicidae; genus Pseudomyrmex; species Pseudomyrmex gracilis. Next base: position 1,000 of record NW_018023022.1, on the reverse strand, counting down.
TTTATAGGAGTTTTTTATGTTTGTTGCGTGAGCGTTTAATCTGAAAGACCCTGTATATAATATATCCTGTACAGTCATTTCGAGCATACGATGTATTCGAATTCTGCGCTAGAATGATGTTAGCCTTATTACTATCTCCTCGCTTCCCTTTGATAAAGTTTTATGTACAGATGAATATAGACAAATCGTTCATTCTTTAATATGGATGTACGTTGGAAACATCCGTGGACATCTATCGTCTGCGGACCTACAGGCTGCGGAAAAACGATTTTTGTACAAACGTTGCTCAGGTATTTACCCGTAATGGCTAATGTGCATTTCGAGAAAATTTTGTTTTATTATGCCGAATGGCAAGAAGCATATCGTAGGCTGCAAAGCGACGTCGATTCGTACAATGATAACTGTGAAAAAAAGAAAAAAACTAGAATTGAATTTCGCGAAAGCTTGCCTCGGACAGAAGATTATTTCAATGATCCCTACTGTACAAAATTAGTAATAATTGATGATCTGATGAGAGAATCCTCATCGTGCGCCACGATTGTCGATCTATTTACTAAAGGCAGTTATCATAAAAATCTTAGCGTTATTCTTATTTCGCAAAATCTGTTTCATCAAGGTCGTGGACAACGGGACATATCACTTAACACAAATTATATTGTAATCTTTTGTTACGTCCTGGAGACTCCACGGTCGCCTTTTTCATGCGACGCGACGCGCCAACGCATAGCGAACCCTTTTTTTTCATTATAATAAATAACTCGAACGGGTCTCCTATCGTTTGGAAACTTAAAACTCCAGACGATAGGAGAACAAACGAAAATTATATCGGCGTCCGGAAAGATAAACTGAGCCTAGCAATAACACAAAATTTTAGCAGCTTTCCAAACAAACCCAGATATCTCCGGGTCATGAAAACGTCGGTCATAAAAATTAGAGCGGCCGGCGCAAATAGAAACTCCGGCATTTTTATTATAAACAAACAACAAGGGGTCTATGCGGC
>NW_018023021.1:9579-17610 GCF_002006095.1 Pseudomyrmex gracilis | reverse complement strand
AAATAGTAACACATTTATTAGTTTTTTCTAAGATAAACATTTGCAGCAGTTTTTTATAAATACAATATTGACTTTATATTTAAACTGAATTTATATCTAACTAGTATTATTTATATATAGTTATATATATCTAAGAAATAAATAAGGTCATAAAAGCCGCTTTGCTATTGGTTTACCAGTAGAAATTAAAGCTGGATTTATCAGCAAAGTAAGATTACAAGTACCAGTTAGACAAATAAGAACAGCATCCTGGATGATAGGTATAAAACAACTATATCTAGTAGCTGGGCCAATTAATTTTGTTGTATACAAAACTTTTGGCAAAATAACACGTGCTCCACAAAACGAGTTATTTCAAAGTCGTTCTGTGATATCGCAAAATTCACTTACAGTTACAGATCTCGCGGAAGTGACCAATCGTGTTGCGATTGAGTGATTTGATAGATGCAATTGGTCAATTTCGTGAAACTAGCGTTTGCTTTCTGCGACTATTACAAAACGATCTTTATGTTTTCAGATACTTTGTAGGTTAGAAGATCTGTCATGTAGCACGACAGATACACATGCATAATGATCATATGCTCACACGTCATGTTGCAGCGCTCTTTGTCGCGATATCCGTGAACTACATACACAATCATCTTTATATTCTACACAGAACGTAGTTTAGACTGTTTGTGTGTTGTAGACTTCCAAATAGTAGTCTAATAGTCTTATTACATTCTTCAATGTTGTGTCTATGACAGACACTTGTTGGTTTTTATACATAACTCTTGAACTTTAAATATCAGTACACTAAAAGTAGAGATGATTGTAAGATCAAAACTTTTTAAATAATGAAGTGTGTAATTAGCTCCAAGATTTTTGAAATAATAAAGGTGTTGTTAAATGGCTGTTAGAGCAAACACGGATGACGCCTTGTATATAGTTGAATCAGCTTATTAAACAGTGTAACGCTTTTGACCTTTGTAGTAGGTCTTTCTCAATACATTTCTACAAAATATTAAATTATTCTACAGAACAGAAATTTTATTGGATAAAAAAACATTAAGATAATAAGTAGATGAAGAAACTTACAAGATAATGTAGTAATTGCCATCGCAACGTATCGTAATGAGTGTTCAATATCATGGAAACATGACTTGACCATCACTTTACAATGTAGTGAAGCGACTGAAGACACCGAACAAATGTGTGTCAATTTTAAATAGAAGTCAAATCCGCAAACAACAATCACAAGCAGTGTTCCGATATGAAACCGGTAGTACGCGCGTGTGCAAAAATACGGCGTCAGTAACGTATCTCATACAAGTTAAACAAGGCACGTAGCCATATGTAAAATATTTCAAAATTGTTTAGAAATGTATAAAACCTAAAATATATACATATATATGTAATGAGATTATATACATACACATATGTATATGTAATGTAATAGTTTCTAAATATTTCTTATAATAAAAAAGAGGAAAAAGGGAAAAAGTTATATATTCTTTTAATAAAACACTTTTTATGTAAATAAAATAAAAATCTTTTATTTGGCAGAGATCTCAAAGAATACCAACATTTGTTACAAAGGTAAGAAAAACTGCCAACCTTACCAGTATTTATACAATAAAAATGTATTATTTAAATTATTCGTTAATTAATAATATATAAATAATATTATGTAAAGATATGTGTAAACAGCTTCAAGAATTTTTAATAAACAAAGGTATTCTGGCTATTGAAGCAAAACACTGTTATTGATGTGTGAATATTTGAATCAGTTTATTGAAACTTAATTGTATTAACGTTTTTGGCCTTGTATTAGGTCTTTCTCAAATACATTTTTACAATTAAATTAACGTATAATACAATTAATGAAAGGTAAAAAAATTACTTAAAAATCGCAGAATAAGTATATTATATAATAGTCACTTACAAAATAATTTAGTAATATACATCGCACAGTGCTGTCAAGAATGTTCATGTCGCACAAGCAGACCCGACCAACACTTTACAAATGGAAAAACGCGACTGAGAAACAGCATGTGTATTTGAATAAAAATCAAATCCGCAAATAACATAACACATTACGATGTATTATCGACAAAAGGTAAACAGGAATTGTCTAAATTTTCCGTATCGCTCTGTAAATTAAGCCCGTGGATTTGACTTCTTATATGTAGCGTTTCTGATATCAACCGTTTGTGATAAAATCTCTCATCAATTTTTAAAAATTTTTCCAAAACTTTATTGATGTAAGGCATGACAAACCAGTGACGCTGTGTATTATTAGAGTTATTGTTAGACAAAAATCTTCTTATGTCATTATTTTTATAGAAATTCTGTTTCAGTCTAAGGATAAAAATATCATATATAAAGCCCATCGGATAATTGTTGTCACTTGGCTTATGATACGTTGGCTTATGATACCAGTCGTGTATTAATCTATTATTATTTTTGATAATAGTAATGTCTAAAAAATTGAGTCTATCCCCACCAACCTTCATGGTGAGCAATAGCATTGACAAGCTGGCTAAATTCATCAACGTTCTTAAGGATCCTTTACCTCTTCTCTCACGTCCTTCTGTTGTATATAAGATCAGTGCCGTGAATGTGAAGCCTCGTATGTAGGACAAACTGGCAGAATGTTACATGCCATAATTAAAGAACATAAAAACCACATTAATAGAAATTCCACTCAAAAATCTGTAATAACTGACAAGATTACAATATTCACGTAAATTTGACTGGGATAAGGTTGAAATTTTGGATTATGAGAGATCTTATCACAAACGGTTGATATCAGAAACGCTACATATAAGAAGTCAAATCCACGGGCTTAATTTACAGAGCGACACGAAAAATTTAGACAATTCCTGTTTACCTTTTGTCGATAATACATCGTAATGTATTATGTTATTTGCGGATTTGACTTCTATTCAAATACACACGCTGTATCTCAGTCGCGTTTTTCCATTTGTAAAGTGTTGGTCGGGTCTGCTTGTGCGACATGAACATTCTTGACAACACTGTGCGATGTATATTACTAAAGTATTTTGTAAGTAAATAAATAATGGATGTAGTCAGCTTCAATTTTTTTAAAAAAATTAAATAATGTTAAGTCAACATTATTTAATAAACATTAACATTGACGATGGCTGTTTGAAGCAAAAACACTGCTGATGATGTGTAAATAATGTGTAACTTTATTTGAGAAAAAACTAATATAACGTTTTCGGCCTTCGAATTAGGCCTTTTTCAATATAAATCTACAAAAAATAATTAAAAGTTAAAACTCATAAAAAAATAACAATGATATAAAAAGACTTACAAACAAATATTGGTAGTTATCACGTACGTGTGGACATAGTCAACAAGTTCTTGAGTCAAGCTTTAACACAATTTTCACATGATTACGCTCAGCGAGTTACAACGTAACTGAAAGAACCGAAGATAGGGTGTCGGTTGGAATAGAAGTCAAAGCCGCTATCAATTCTCAAGTCACTATATTAAAATTTGTTATCAACGAATGATAAATAGGATCTGTCAAGATTTTCAGTGTCACTGTGTGAATTGAGTCCACGTCTTTGACTTCTTATGTATAAAGTTTCTGATATCAAACGTTTATTATATGATCTCTCGTTGTCTAAAATTTTAACATTATCCCAGTCCAATTCATGAGAATAATGAATCCTGTGATCCGTGATCACTGATCTTTGTGAGGAATTTCTCTTAATGTGATTCTTATGTTCATTAATTCTCAAATGTAACATTCTGCGGGTCTGTCCGACGTAGGATGCATCACAATCACGACACTTTATTTTATATACTACGGAAGGACGTTTAAGTACTGGAAGAGGATCTTTGAGAACATTGATAAATCTAGACAATTCGTCAATACCGTAAAAAGCAAAACGAGTATTAGTCTCTTTAGGAAAAATATTTAAAAATTTGTCTGAAAAATTATTTATATAAGGCATCACAAACCAACGAATCGGCCCTTCTTTTTGAGTATGGTTCAACAAAAACTTTCTTTCAAAGTCATTGTTTTTAAAAAAATTATGTTTCAGTCTCTGTTTAAAAATGTTAAAAATGAAGTCGTAAGGATAATTGTTGTCAATTAAAATATTAAAAATCAAGTCAAAGTTCTTAGAAGGAAATTGAGGGTGTGATAAAAAGAAAGCTCTGTCGATGAGACTCGTAACAGCCTCATTAAATCACATGCATTAATTAATCACTCAATAACTATTGCAAAGTTTGAGATTTTCTATTTACCAATAGGATTATTGCTGTTAACAGTAGTGACAGCTTCTGTTGCTGCAACAAACAATAATTAAAATTTAGAAACATATTATTATCTTATATGTACAGGATGTTTGGTAAGTGCCGGAACATCGCTTGTAGGCAGGTAGAAGAAGTAAAACTGATTCGAAAAGTCCTCAAACATCGTTTTTTTCAAAAATATAAAAGTGTTGTTAATGACTGTTAAAGCGAACACAGATGACGATGTGTATATTGTTCAATGAGTTTTTATTGAATGTAAAGCTTTCGACTTTTGTATCAGGTCTTTTTCAATACGTTTCTACAAAATTTGAATGATACTACGAAAGAGAAATTTTATTATATAGAAAAACTACTGTGATAACAAGTTGATTAAAGACTCTAATACTCGTTCAGCTTTTTATAGCATTGACAAATTGGCTAAATTCATCAATGTTCTCAAGGATCCTCTACCTCCATCCACACGTCCTTCCGTAGTATATAAAATAAAGTGTCGTGATTGTGATGCATCCTACGTCGGACAGACCCGCAGAATGTTACATTTGAGAATTAATGAACNAACTAATATAACGTTTTCGGCCTTCGAATTAGGCCTTTTTCAATATAAATCTACAAAAAATAATTAAAAGTTAAAACTCATAAAAAAATAACAATGATATAAAAAGACTTACAAACAAATATTGGTAGTTATCACGTACGTGTGGACATAGTCAACAAGTTCTTGAGTCAAGCTTTAACACAATTTTCACATGATTACGCTCAGCGAGTTACAACGTAACTGAAAGAACCGAAGATAGGGTGTCGGTTGGAATAGAAGTCAAAGCCGCTATCAATTCTCAAGTCACTATATTAAAATTTGTTATCAACGAATGATAAATAGGATCTGTCAAGATTTTCAGTGTCACTGTGTGAATTGAGTCCACGTCTTTGACTTCTTATGTATAAAGTTTCTGATATCAAACGTTTATTATATGATCTCTCGTTGTCTAAAATTTTAACATTATCCCAGTCCAATTCATGAGAATAATGAATCCTGTGATCCGTGATCACTGATCTTTGTGAGGAATTTCTCTTAATGTGATTCTTATGTTCATTAATTCTCAAATGTAACATTCTGCGGGTCTGTCCGACGTAGGATGCATCACAATCACGACACTTTATTTTATATACTACGGAAGGACGTTTAAGTACTGGAAGAGGATCTTTGAGAACATTGATAAATCTAGACAATTNGTCAATACCGTAAAAAGCAAAACGAGTATTAGTCTCTTTAGGAAAAATATTTAAAAATTTGTCTGAAAAATTATTTATATAAGGCATCACAAACCAACGAATCGGCCCTTCTTTTTGAGTATGGTTCAACAAAAACTTTCTTTCAAAGTCATTGTTTTTAAAAAAATTATGTTTCAGTCTCTGTTTAAAAATGTTAAAAATGAAGTCGTAAGGATAATTGTTGTCAATTAAAATATTAAAAATCAAGTCAAAGTTCTTAGAAGGAAATTGAGGGTGTGATAAAAAGAAAGCTCTGTCGATGAGACTCGTAACAGCCTCATTAAATCACATGCATTAATTAATCACTCAATAACTATTGCAAAGTTTGAGATTTTCTATTTACCAATAGGATTATTGCTGTTAACAGTAGTGACAGCTTCTGTTGCTGCAACAAACAATAATTAAAATTTAGAAACATATTATTATCTTATATGNACAGGATGTTTGGTAAGTGCCGGAACATCGCTTGTAGGCAGGTAGAAGAAGTAAAACTGATTCGAAAAGTCCTCAAACATCGTTTTTTTCAAAAATATAAAAGTGTTGTTAATGACTGTTAAAGCGAACACAGATGACGATGTGTATATTGTTCAATGAGTTTTTATTGAATGTAAAGCTTTCGACTTTTGTATCAGGTCTTTTTCAATACGTTTCTACAAAATTTGAATGATACTACGAAAGAGAAATTTTATTATATAGAAAAACTACTGTGATAACAAGTTGATTAAAGACTCTAATACTCGTTCAGCTTTTTATAGCATTGACAAATTGGCTAAATTCATCAATGTTCTCAAGGATCCTCTACCTCCATCCACACGTCCTTCCGTAGTATATAAAATAAAGTGTCGTGATTGTGATGCATCCTACGTCGGACAGACCCGCAGAATGTTACATTTGAGAATTAATGAACATAAGAATCACATTAAGAGAAATTCCTCACAAAGATCAGTGATCACGGATCACAGGATTCATTATTCTCATGAATTGGACTGGGATAATGTTAAAATTTTAGACAACGAGAGATCATATAATAAACGTTTGATATCAGAAACTTTATACATAAGAAGTCAAAGACGTGGACTCAATTCACACAGTGACACTGAAAATCTTGACAGATCCTATTTATCATTCGTTGATAACAAATTTTAATATAGTGACTTGAGAATTGATAGCGGCTTTGACTTCTATTCCAACCGACACCCTATCTTCGGTTCTTTCAGTTACGTTGTAACTCGCTGAGCGTAATCATGTGAAAATTGTGTTAAAGCTTGACTCAAGAACTTGTTGACTATGTCCACACGTACGTGATAACTACCAATATTTGTTTGTAAGTCTTTTTATATCATTGTTATTTTTTTATGAGTTTTAACTTTTAATTATTTTTTGTAGATTTATATTGAAAAAGGCCTAATTCAAAGGCCGAAAACGTTATATTAGTTTTTTCTCAAATAAAGTTAAACATTACTTACACATCATCAGCAGTATTTTGTAAGTGACTATTATATAATATACGTATTCTGCGATTTTTAAGTAATTTTTTTACCTTTCATTAATTGTATTGTACGTTAATTTAATTGTAGAAATGCATTTGAGAAAGACCTAATACAAGGTCGAAAACGTTACTGCAACTAAGTTTCAATAAACTGTTTCAAATATTCACACATCAACAACAGTGTTTTGCTTCAATAGCCAGAATATCTTTGTTTATTAAATAATATTAATAATTATATTAATAACATATAATAATATTAATATAAACATATTTAAAATAAAAGAAGAATATAATATTAAAGGACAAATAAAATTGCAGAAAATAAAAATTTTGAAAGCAATTTAATCTTAAATTAAAATCTTTAAGTAACAAAAATAATATTGCACAGTAAATAAAAAAAATAACATTGCATGGTTTTCTTCAAATACTAATATCAGTTTTAATATATCACAGTTTATATGCTAAATACACGTCCCGCCAAAAGATCTGCACATAACATGTTACGACACTGTATCTCCATCGTCGCGCATGCGCAAAGTTGCACATGCGCGTACAACCGGTCCCATATCGGAACACTGATCACAATGCACATTTAAATCAACATGTGTTATCGACAAAAGGCAAAGAAGATTTGTCAAGATTTTCGGTGTCGCTCTGTAAATTGAGACCGCGGATTTGACTTCTTATGTGCAGTGTTTCCGATATCAAACGTTTATTAAAAGATCTCTTATTACCTAAAATTTTTACTTTATCCCATTCGAGTTCATGAGAGTATTGTATTCTGTGGTCTGTAATCACAGATCTTTGAGAAAAGTTTCTATTAATATAGGTTTTACGTTCTTTAATTCTTGCTTGCAACATTCTGCCAGTTTGTCCGACATATGATGCATCACAATCACGACAATGATTTTATATAGGGTGATACTCTATTGACCACAGTACGATTCGACACCGCTCGATTCGACACAGATTTATTCGACACCAAATTATTCGACACCGTA
>NW_018023021.1:2442-9224 GCF_002006095.1 Pseudomyrmex gracilis | reverse complement strand
GTGTTGCTACTATTATTAATTGTCACGATGCATAGTGCTTGTTCTGTGTCGAATCGATCGGTGTCGAATCGTACTGTGGTCAAACGGAACACGCCCTTTTATATACATTGATTTTATATACGACTGATGGACGTGTGGATGGAGGTAAAGGATCCTTAAAAACATTGATGTATTTAGCCAATTTGTCCATGTTATAAAAAGCTAAACAAGTGTTAGAGTCTTTTAGAAAAATTAAAAAAAAATTTTTTTTTTTAGTTTTTCAGAGAAATTATTTATGTAAGGCATCACAAACCAACGACGCTGTATATTGTTAAAAGTATTGTTAGACAAAAACTTTCTTATGTCATTATTTTTATAGAAATTCTGTTTCAGTCTAAGGATAAAAATATCATATATAAAGTCCATCGGATAATTGTTGTCAATTAATAAATTAAAAATAAAGTCAAAATTTTTGGAATGGAATTTAGGATGTGATAAAAAGAAGGCTCTGTCCACAAGACTGATGACAGTGCCTCTTTTCTGGCAGATAGGATGGTTAGAATAATAATTAAGATATCTGCCTGAGAACGTTGGTTTTAAATACGAGTCATATATTAGTCTATTATTATTTTTGATAATTGTAATGTCCAGAAAGTTTCGTCTATCAAAACCAACTTCTATGGTGAATTAAAATCGGGGGTGATATGAATTGTACCGGTTTAAAACAACATCGAATTGACCTTCAGGAACCATAAGAGCTATGTCATCAACATATCTGACATGTAGAGGAGGAATGAATGATAGGGAACTGATGATGGATAGTCCAAGATCCTGCATGACAATGTCAGCTAGAATCGGAGAGAGAGGAGAGCCCATGGGTGCACCAAAGGTCTGTTTATAATATTTATTATTAAAAAGAAAATGTATGTTGATTTAATATTTTGTAGAAATGTATTGAGGAAGACCTAATACAAAGGTCGAAAGCTTTACACTGTTTACTAAACTGATTCAACTATATACACACAGTCATCCGTGTTTGCTCTAAGAGCCATTTAACAACACCTTTATTATTCAAAAATTTTTGTTAAATTTTTGATATATTGAAAATTGTCTGCCATTCATTTTAATATTTTCTCTAATTCTGTAGAGCCGTTTTTGTATCCGAGCAATAATTACGAAAAGCAGTCTCAATTACAAGTCGCTAGTTTGATCGGTAATAACAGAAAGGTGCACGGCCCTTTTAAAGAGAAACACTTATCATGTGTAACACGGTTTTGCATTTTTCTCGATGTATCTCAAAAATTATTAAAGACATCATAAAATGTTTTATACAAAAGTTTTATGGTACAAACACCTCTATTTACCTACATTAATAAAATTGTTTAAAAAAATTTTGTTGTATACATTTGTTAAACAATCTTTTAAAAACTTAGATTTTAAAAGTTCCATTAATATAAATAGATAGAAAATGTTATTCTATAAAATTTTTGTATACAGTATTTTTTAATATCTCTACTTCTTTTTGAGGTAAATTGAAAAAAGTAAAAAGCCGCTCTACATATGAGGAATGATTTCACACCCTCAAACCGTATTTTGGCACAAACAAAAAATAGTTTTGTGTTACGGATGAACTACTTTACATGCGCACAAACTTTCAGAATTTTTTGAATTTCCGCGTTGCCTAACCCTTTCCTTGTTAGTTGATGTGAATATACGTCCCATATATATGTTGTGACGTGGTATTCGCGCCGCTCTTTCCCCGTCACAAAAATTAAAAGATTTCGCGGGAGCCCGGGAAAACGAGCTGGAAAACGAGCGCCACGATCCTCCAGGGTTTGCATGCATTCGCTTAGTGTTTTATTTTTACTTTTTTAATAGTGTTTTATTTTTACTTTTTGTATTATATGTAATTTCGGCGCTTCACCGTCTCGAAAACATCGAGGGACTTTTCGTCAAGGACAACGGCGGTACCCGAACGAGAGAGAGAGAGAGAGAGGAACCGAGGCGCGAAGTCTCACTTCCCGGTCACGTGGAGAGAGCCAGGGTAGGTGACTGCAGACAGAGGCCACAGCGAAACCTCGGCGCTTTAGCCTAGCGGAACGGGCGGAACGGCGGAACGAACCATCAACGAGCCGGCCTCCGCTGAGACGTGCAGTGTTCTTGCCATCCTGCTGCAGGGTTTCAAGGACCCGCTGCTTATCTCATTGCTGCATCTCCTGGATGGCTATCCCGCCCCGCTGCTTGCTGCTTTACTTATGCTGCTGTAAACTAGTTATAGACACTGCGAGCGTTCAAATTTCGCGGCCCGCTNATCCTGCCGCCTGCGAGCGAGCTTGTGAGCCGCGCCGCTAATCCTGCGACCTGATTGGCCCCGCGACCTACCCCACGCGACCTTAGCGCTACTCGGGGTATCGACCGCTTATCGAACGAAATCTTCTTGCTCTTGGTTTGCGAACAGCTGTGCGAGACACACGCATATTTTCGGGCTCCCGTACGTACGCGAATCTTCCGTGCCGTCGAGATAGTCTGCCGTGCCGCGAGTTAAGATTCGAGGCAAAGTGATTTTTGTCGAGAGGGTGACCCCGGCAGAGTCCAGGAGAGCTGAACGAATCAGTCCGGACGGAGAAGACCAGGACATGCCGGAGAGCAACCAGCGACGGTGAGGTGCCCGTTGTAGTTCTGTTAGCCACGAATCCGCGTTGCACAGGCCTCGTGTCGAGGCTGGTCGCGTGCCTTTCGCGTTTTGTTTGTGACGGCAAGGACGTAACCTTTGCCGTGTTCACGACTGTTTTTTCGACAGCGGCCAGAATCGGGCTTTACGGGGCTTCGTGGCCGTAGTTGTAGATTCGTAGGTTAAGTGCATGTTTCATTGTAATTTTGCGAACCTAAGTCAAGCCATGGAGTGGCGATCCGGCGCCAAGTAGCCTATTCGCGTTATTTGTGTCCGTCTTATTTTATTTCTTTTTGTTTTGTTTGTCTAGCGAGCGTATTCGTGTGCGTGTGCCGTGATTATCGAGACGTATCGCTTGCGTACCGTCGGATCTCGGCTACCGACGGCAATCCGCCGCCGCGGTAAGAAATCGTCAGAACGAAATCGGATTTTTCTCGTGCGATCGGCTAGAGTAAAGTGTGTGCGAGTCGGAAACGGTGGTGATCGGTAAGGAATATTGTGCCGAATTAACGTGCGGATTAATGACCGTTTCGGATGGTGAATTTTCAGAACAATTATCGCCGAACTATTAGCGAGCGTACGGTGAATGCGTGTCGCTTTTCGAGCGTATAAGTTGTCCGGGATTATTTGCGGTCGAGTGACGTATCGTGTCGCCGATTTTCCTGACGCCAAGATAAAGAGCGTTGCCAATCATTTTGTGACAAACAAACGGGAAAAGCCACTCCGACGTCGCACCTTCTTTCGCTCTGTATCGCGAGTATTTTCTTTCGAGTGCATGCGCGGAGATTGAGAAATCGGCTCGATTTAATCTTTTGGGCCTAGCGACACGAAATCGGCGAAAGCTGCGTGGCAGAGTGAGCCAGTCGACCAAATTGCGATCCTCAGCGTAACAAGTAAGTCCGGGTTGATCCACGTCTTGTAAATAGGCGACTGCACGCTATTTTTATTGCAGCTTAGTGTTTGCCCTGCACATCTGCTTGCACTCTCTAGCTGTTTAGCCTGCCTCTAGCTTTGCGCTCCGCGAGTGCTATCTTCTAGTGCCTGCGCTTGTTATCTCTTGGCTGGAATCCTCGAGTACCGTATTGCGTCCAGTACTTTTGCGGTGTCGTTTCGATTCATTAATTTGTCTCGGTAACTCGCGTGACACGGTTTGTTCATTGTTGTAATTCGTTGTGGACTCCGTGTCTTCTTTTTGTTTGTATTATTTTTGGATGATACCGCCGTAGCTCATTCACCTCTGTTTCATATTTCTTATATATTTTTTCTTTATTATCACTCCTGTTATCTTTGCTTTTATATCATTTTGTAACTAATCTTTTCTTTCTACTATTTCTTATATTATTTTTTTTATATTATTTCTGCCCTTCTACACGCGTAATAAACTGTCAATTAATTATTAATTCGTGCTGATTAATTGTAACTCTCCTTCATTTATTTGAGTTTCCTATCGCGAGGTCAAGGGACAGCCTGTATTCCAAATTTTTGCTAAACCCCGCCCCTCTCCGTTCCCAAAAGAGCTAGTCGGCCCGTCGTGCCGAGTGACGCTGATTTTTGACGCGACTCCGCGTCTGGCGCCCAAAACGACAACCAAGTATTCGTCGACTCGACCAGGCAGTGCTCGTTCCGGGCCATTTTCTCTGTCCTGCCAGTGATTAGACGTTGTCCTCTCGCGGACGCTCACCTAAGTTCCGGGAAGTAATCTCCGTTTGCGGGGGAGCGGCGCGAGAATTACGTTACCACCGCAAAAAAACGTCACAATGTATATATGAAATATATACAGGGTGTTTGGTAATTCCCATTTAACTGCTCGTAGGTAGATAGAAAGGGTTTGTCTAAGACGAAAAGTTCTATACCGTTTTGCAACATTCGCAATAATTAACAAAATATTAATTAATAAAAATCCACTTATTAGTTTGCATCTAACGTAAGAACAGCTCAGTCTTTTGTGCGGACGCGCCGTACCGACGGAATGGGAAGAGCTAATAAAATAACACGAAAAACGAGACAATTGCGCGGATAGCGCGCTGCCCAAGCGCAGTCTATATAGTGTCTACGTATGCACATGTTATTGTATTAGATTGTAACGATGCTAATCGTTACGGCCAAGACCGACCATCCGTCCCGGCCTAAACACGGCGCATTGCGCCTAATAAACTTTATCAAAATTGCAGCGTGTATGATATACACGCTGTTTTCGAGCGCACCGCCCGCACCGCGCGCCTGCCGTGCCTACAAGCGAAGGCACACTTCCCGCACCGCGCGCCTGCTTTGCCAACGAGCGACGATACACCGACCGCACCGTGCGCCGTACCGCGCTTACAAGCGATAGCGTATCGCCCGTACCGAGCACTCCCCGCGCCAGCAAGTCAATTGTACCCGCACCGCGCGCCTCTCCGCGCCACGAAGTTACAGATGTGCTATCTCCCGCACCGCGCGTCTTACCGCACCAAGAAGCGAACAGCTGATTTACCGCCCGCACCGCGCGTCTTGCCGCACCAGGAAACTACTTGTGTGACAAACAATTTGTTGTTTTCCGCGCATTTTATCAACTCCGCCTTGCGGAAAACGGCGAGTATAAAAGCTGGGCCCAAAAGCGAAGTGCTCAAATCCGCCTAATCTCCAAATCTAGCGAGAAGCACCAAGGGAAGCTTTTCCTCGGTCGGGCAAATCGACTGCGACTCACGATTTGATCCTCACGGGAGAAAACGCTATTTTTTTCTCTGCCGGGTAAATCGGCATCCTTTCGCTCCGCTCCGGGAAATCTTGGATTCTCTGCCGGGTAAACCGACATCCGTCCTGCTCCGCTCCGGGGAATCTTGTATTCTCCACCGGGCAAACCGACATCCGTTCCGCTTCGCTCCGGGGAGTCTTGTATTCTCTGCCGGGCAAATCTGCATTCCTCCCGCTCCGCTCCGGGGGAATCTTGTATTCTCCGCCGGGTAAACCGGCATTCCTTCCGCTTCGCTCCAGGGAAATTTCGTATTCTCCGCCGGGCAAACTGGCTTTCCGTTTGATCCGCTCCAAGGGAATCTGATATTCTCCGCCGGGCAAACCGGCTTCCGTGAAAACAAAGGCGCCGCTCTACGCCTAGCGATAAGGCCGACAGTACAGCGAAAAACGATTTATCTTTGTGTAAGAAAGCATATTCACTTTTCGTCTTTTTCTATTTGAGTATTATCACAACTCATTATCCGAAAACTTACTTTACTTAAACTCGCTTTTTCCAGAACTCATTTTTTTCAAGATTTCTTTTGTAAATATTTTTTTTATTTTCTTTTTTTGTTCGTTAATAAACACATATTATTCTTTTTGTTAAGAACATAACCGAGTCTACTCTGATTACTTTAGCTTAACTAAACCCTGATCCCGACGAGCTATTCCGCAGCTTAATAAATTTACCTAAATACAACGGATTACGTCTCGACGAAAGAGTCGTACCGTTACAAGATTTTTCCATTCCGTTGCTACGGCGCGATAAACTGGACTCCTTACGTTGGATGCACGCTGATTAGCGGATTTTTATTGATTAATATTTTGTTAATTATTGCGAATTTTGCAAAGTGGTGTAAAAATTTTCATCTTAGAATAAGATTCTATCTACCTACCCTTCTATCTATCTACGAGCAGTTAGACGGCAATTATCAAACACTCTATAACATGTAAGTTTACGTATATATAACATTTTATGTATAATACATTTGTATATGTAACATTTTGTATATTTGTATA
The DNA here is from genome assembly GCF_002006095.1 of Pseudomyrmex gracilis. Classification (NCBI taxonomy): domain Eukaryota; kingdom Metazoa; phylum Arthropoda; class Insecta; order Hymenoptera; family Formicidae; genus Pseudomyrmex; species Pseudomyrmex gracilis. Next base: position 2,845 of record NW_018023021.1, on the reverse strand, counting down.
TTAAATAGTTATATATTATATATTTATATATTTATGTCTTAATTATGTAATATTTTTTAATTTTTAGTATCCAGTGAAATAACAAACAATTACAATTATACATATTAGGAGTATAAATAAGTTTCCGCCGTTTGACAAAAGATGGTCTCAATAGTATGTTATTGTTAAAATTGTCAACTGTAAAACGTCATATTGTAGGATTGGACATCTGCTAACAACATAACCTTGAAATATTAACGATTTTGTATCAGCATCATATATCTTTTTTTGTGCGAAAATGTCGAGTTTTGAGCCGAATAAACGTCATTTGCGGGANCTTTTGATTTACTTCTTTAATTTGAAGAAATCTGCAGCTGAGGCGCATCGATTGCTTGTAGAAGCATATGGTGAGGCTGCCTTAAGT
>NW_018023021.1:0-1938 GCF_002006095.1 Pseudomyrmex gracilis | reverse complement strand
CCGAGCACTCAAGGAAAAACGTGCCCACTACTACTCCAGACACGACAAAGTTATTCTTCTGCATGATAATGCTCGTCCACATGTTGCGGCGCCGGTCAAAACCTATTTGGAAACACTCAATTGGGAAGTTTTATGTCACCCGCCGTATTAACCAGACATTGCTCCTTCTGATTATTACTTGTTTCGATCGATGGCACATGGCCTGTCTGAGCAACACTTCACATCATATGAAGATACCAAAAATTGGGTCGATTCCTGGATAGCTTCAAAAGATGAAGCGTTTTTTCGACGAGGTATCCGTATGCTACCAGAAAGATGGAAAAAGGTAGTGGCTAGCGATGGACAATACTTCNAATAAAACATTATGTACCGTTTTTTCACAATAAATGCCCAATTTTTGATAAAAAAACGGCGGAAACTTATTTATACTCCTAATACAATATTTTTTTAAATTAAAATTGGTATAATTTCAAATTAATAATAAAGAAAAATAAGATTCTTCGAGGCTCGCGTAAGTCTTTAAACTAATAAATGAATTAAATTCGAGTTGTGTGAGCCGTTTTGCAGGATGTTGTGCAGAGAATGTGCTTAAATATATATATATATATGCATACACATATATTTAACGAAATAATTTTTTTTCCTCATATAGAATGCTGGATTTGCATCACGTATATATGAAGGACCTCGTATACCCCCCTAACTAATTTTAAAATATTGCGAAAAAAACTCCTACTTAATCTAGTATTACGAGACAAGCTCCAAGTGCCTCGGTAGCCTAACAGGGAAGGCGACGGCCCGGAAAGCCGGAGATTCCAGGTTCGACTCCTGGATGAGGAGTTTTTTTCGCAATATTTTAAAATTAGTTAGGAGGGTATACGGGGTCCTTCATATATACGTAATGCAAATCCAGGATTCTATATAGGGGAAAAAAATTATTTTGTTAAATATATGTGTATGTATATGTTACGTCCTAGGCTTACGGTAACGGTCGGNCCCTTGAGGAGTGACGCAACCGACACGCGACACTTATGTGTCAACTCCCGGCACAGTGACCCAGAGAGATTCGGGCGTCAAGTGCGCGGGTCGAGCGAGATTTTGGTGTCGTAAACAAGCCAACGAGTGTTTCTCGCTATAGCTTGTTCACCGGCGTCCCGCTCGTCGGTTCCTTTTTCGAGTCATAGATGCGAATCTAAATTACTCGGGACGGAACCAGGCGATCGATTGAGAGATGACAGGAATGGGAGCGATTAAGCGAGGTCTATGATTAAATTAACTCAAGCCACCTTTCTATTACATAAATGTTTATAACCTTGTTTATTTACTTATCATATTTAATTTTACTTACAATTTGTTTACTATTTGTGATATTGTGCGGTTGTTACATTTATAATATTTCGTGAGAATGAGAGAAATCGTAAAAGCGCGTGTGTGAGTGTGTGGGACTCAGTCAATGGTTATTTCTATATATTCCCTCACTGTGGAAGATGATGGTGGATAAAATCTATAGAAATAAGAAACAGGGACTTCGCGGACTTCTGGAATTCCAGGGAACTTTACTAATATTTTATAATCACGAGGAAGGGTGGATATCGCATGACGGAGGGAATTCGGGAATTTTCTACGTAGGTCGAGAATTCTATCTGTTGAAGAAGGAGGGGGATTGGCAACAGGGAAGGAATCTGCTAATGTGACATAATGTGCAAGGTCAGGAGGCAGAGAATCGTCATCATCGTCGGAGAGGATCTCGTGGTCAGAAGAAGCTGGTGACGAAGGGGAAGGAGAGTTCTGTCGAGGAAGGGTGGAAGATTCATGTATGTCAGAAGGTTCGTCGGGAGGAACGGGAGAATATGATGGAGATTCTAAGAGAGAGGGAGAAGGAGAGCGAGGGGGAGACTGAGTCCGGTGTGTTGAGGTGTGTGTGTCATTACTACTTTC
>NW_018023020.1:2270-18294 GCF_002006095.1 Pseudomyrmex gracilis | reverse complement strand
GGAGGGTATACCCGCTAAAACCCCCACGGTGTGCCTACTCTGCGCGTTGGAGGAAGGGACCCGGTACCCCTTTCGGATTCATCACGGGTCCCTCCCGCGCAACACTGTGCTTCCCGGGAGGGAACCTAAGTCCCCTCCCTATACCCTTTGTGCGGTGGGGGGGGCACACGCCTCCCCGCCGCTCTGCTCTCGGGCCGAAGTGCAGGACGGGACGGAGCCCCCACTCCGTCCCGTCTTGGCCCTAAGTGGTGCCTCCTACCCGGGGGGAGTACGGTTCCTCCCCCCGGCCACCACCTACCACTTGTTCCGAATGGTCAGGGCGGTGCCCGACCAGCAGGGCCCACGACTGGCCCCGAATTTTTTACGTGACACCGCCCTGACCCGCGAGACGTCTCGGGCCCTGGGGAAAGGGGATTCTCCCCAGGGCTTACCGTCATCCCACGTCGTCCGACCTCCTCCGTCTGTCACGAGAAGGAGGTGGCGGACGACAGGCCCGAACGCCGGGAGAGGGAGGCCTAACACCCCCTCCGCCGGCGACAGGTCGTGCAGCGTCGCCCGCTCGTCCTCGTCCCCTTCCCCTGGGACCTCTCCTGGGGTTGACACCCCTGGGGTTTCTACCCCTGAGAGCTCTTTCAAGCTCCCTTTCCGTGGCCTCCTTCTGCAGCATCACCTGCTCGCAGAAGGAATATTATAAAGTACTTACTTCATACAATATGTTATAGTACATGAATATATTAAGTAAGTAAATTATATAATATAAATTACTTAAATATTTTATTATTAATTGCATTTATAAAAATGCAATTTTTATATTTTATATGCAATTTTTATGTAATTATTTATGTAGATTCTTTTTGTAATTTATAAAATAAAAATAAATAAAAATGGACACTAATAATAGTAGAATGTACATATAGATAGATAGATAGTATATTATATGTAGTAAATGTTCCTCAATATTCTATAAAAAAAAAAAAAACTTTTAAATTATGACATAGTTAACTCGTATTAATAATTAAGAGAAATATATAATGCATTTTGATGTTTTATTATTGATAATAATTATTATATCAATAATAAACCACATCAAGAATGAACTTTTATGAAATTTTTTCAAGACTACAAATCTTGAGAAAGCATTTCAGGTGGAGCTTTCGGGTGGTCAAGCAATACATCCTTCGTGGTGTAGATGATGACGACACAGTGGAAGAAGTTCTCTCAAACATCCGTCCCCCTCCGGGGTGGGGTAGCTCCTGGACTCCCCCTTTCGAGGCAGTTAGACTGCAGCGCAGGGTGTATAACGAAGATAGCTCTTCTTCGACACTCGTTAATACAAACAGTTATTTTCTGCGCTTCAGAACCAGGTACGTCCCGTCCTCGTGCATTTATATGGGTAAGAGGGTATTCTTACATCCCTATATTTATAAAGTCAAACGTTGTAGCTACTGTCAGAGGCTTGGACATGTAGCTTCCACGTGTAAACAGTCATCTAGTGGCAAAAACTACTGTGAACGGTGTGGCAAGTCCGGTCATTCCAAACCGGATTGCTTGAGCGACGTGTATGAATGCAATAATTGCATCAGATCAAAGATTAAAGATTTTAAACACCAGGCATCTGATCCTAAATGCCCGGCCTTTCTAAGACAAAAGAATATTCATAAGATTATGGCGATAAAGGACCTTTCCTTCAAGGAAGCTGCTACTGTTCATGATCAGGGTGGTGGCTCTTCTCGTGGAGCTTGGCAAACCCTCCCTGAGGTCCCGCCTCCCACGTTTGGCGAGTTCGTTCTTCAGGACCTCTTCAGGTTTACTGCTGCTCCCCGACCATCTAGTAGAACTAAAAATCGTAACCCTACCAGGTTACCTCCACTTTCGAGACAGGAAGTGGCAGGCTCTTCTTCTCCTGAGGAGAACCGTCCTGACGCTGTCAATCCTCCGTGCAGCGTTGGTGGAGGAACTCCAGAACCCCCTACTACAAAACCCATACCCAGAACCAGGAGTGGTGCAAGTCTGCGAAGCAACTCTACTGTTACCCAGCATGAGTATCTTTCAGCCACAACAATTAGAGCTCTTCTCCCTAAAGCTCGAAACATCTTACACAACAAGTTCAAAATTGACTTGAATGATAGTAACTTAGATGAAGTTATCACAATGATTATAAAAATCATTGTAGAAAATATTGTATTGTAACTCTCTCCTTCCGGCTCTCTTGCCGACGATAAACTTATCTTTACGTAAAATTTGACGTAATGCAGTGGAATTGTCGCTCATTAATCCGACGACTAGATACTGTCAAGCATCTCTTACAAGAGAGCCGCATTCATCTTGCTGCCCTCTGCGAAACATACATGGATTTCAACTCCATGCTTATTTTTTCTAATCATGAGATCGTCTCCGTAGACCGTAACCGGCATGGTGGAGGCGTTGCTTTTGTAATAGCCAAGCATATTAAGTTCTGTATAATTACTGATGACAACATTGCCGATCTTTGCCGAAGGAATATGGTGGAATTTGTTGCTATCAAGCTATTTCTTCCTAACAATCAATTGTTGTACGTCTTCTCTGTTTATAGCCCACCTAGGTGGTCGACCAACTACACCGATAGTAACTTCTGGTCATCGTTTTTCCACCTGTGCTCAAAGTACAAACCCGCTCTTATCTGTGGGGACTTTAGTAAGAGTTCTCTTTGGAGCAGCTCTCCCACCCGCAGTAATTGTGAGGGACGGAAAATTGAGGACGCTATAATCAACTCATCGTGGAATGTTCTTAACGCAGGTGACAGAACGTGGTCGTCTTCAGATCTTTCTTGTCACTCTGCTATAGATCTTACAGTAGCTTCCTCAGATTTGGTTCCGTATTGTCAATGGAGGGTTGACGATTATAACCATGGAAGTGACCACTACCCGATATATGTTCGCGTTTTTCATAAATTCTCGGGCAACATTCCTTGTCGCCCTTTTGTCCACATTAAGCATGTGGACTGGAATGAATTCCAGTCACAGTGCACTAAATTACTTAANAAAATGACGGATGAGCCCAGTAGTCTCACTCCCAATCTCGACATTAATGTAACCTATAATCAAATTACAGACCTTGTTCTAGGGGAGCTGGTCAATTCTGGGGCTAAAGTTGTCACCTATGCCAATCCATCACGGAAACCTCCTACTCCTTGGTGGGATGAATCCTGTACGTCTGAACTTCGAAGGAAAAAACGTGCATTTGATGCGTTTAAGCATCACCCTAACCTGGTTAACTTAACTTGTGACGGGGCGTCCCGTCACTGTACATATTTTTATATGTAATATATTATAATACAGAAAACTAGAGCGTGACATTATTACCCGTCCCCAAGTAGCCGTTAGATCGCACCGAAAGTGCTACACCGCGTGCACTTCGACCCGAGCCTTAGAAATGCGCCCTAAGCGTAGGGACTGCAAGCGCTGCGATCGCAAAACTATACCGCGCCGGCGCAGAACCCCACTTGTGGGCCTGCGCGCACCGCACACCGCGCCCCGGACCGAGCCCGGGCCGCCGCCGGGTATATAAGACGAGCGAAACCGGCTCCGGACACCATTCCTATCCCATCCCGCTCTCCGAGGAGTTGACTCGGAAGCATCCTAGGTCTCCGAGGTGCTGACTCGGAACCGAAAAACCACCTTCGAGGCGTTGTCTTGAAGTATTCCGCTCTCCGATCTCCGAGGTGCTGACTCGGAATCAAAACTCCTTCTTCCCGAGGTGCTGACTCGGGAAGACACCCGTGCCCCGATATTACCCGCTCGAGGAGCTGACTCGAGCCAGCGACGTCTCCCCCGAGGTGTTTGACTCGGGAAACCCGATCCTTCCTTCCCGAGGTGTTGACTCGGGGGGAATCCTGACCGTAGCCTCCCGAGGTGTTGACTCGGGCAGCCCATCCTGGCCTCTCCGAGGTGCTGACTCGGAAGGTTCCCGCACCGANCGTGCCCGGGGCATTGGCCCAGGTACACCGACCGTCCCCTCGGCCGTTNTCACGGCCCGCCGAAAGCCGTTTTCACGGCTCGCCGTAACCGCCGTTCTCACGGCGCACCGAAATCGCCGTTCTCACGGCGCACCGAATCCGCCGTTCTCACGGCGTCCCCGGACATCTTTCGCTACTTCGTAGCCGTCCTGACCCACCGACCGCGTGCACCACGTTGTGCAACGACCCTACGCGCCCGCGCACCGCGTCTCCGACGCCGACCTGCGTAACCGCGTTCGCCGTCACCGAATATCCCCTCGATGTATATACTCGCGTCCCTCCTGTCTTAGCAAGTAGGTTTCCGTCCCGCATCGGCCGAGACCGATAAGCGACAGTACGCCCGCACCAATCCCAGACCGCGAACCGTTAACTTGTAAGGGCTTCGAGCCCCGCGTCGTCGTGGTATTGTAAATATGTTCCCCTTTAGTCAGTAAGATTCTGTTCCGTAACCGCGTCGGCAGAGACCGACCCGCGACCGTACGCGCGCACCAATCACGAGCCGCGAAACCGCCGGACCGTAAGGACTCCGAGCCCACGTTACTAAGGCACTGTATATAGTTAGATTAAGAATATATTAGCATTGAGTTACAGCATAAAACCGAACGTGTCGCAATCTCTTCCTTCCCCTCATCCGAATCCTGGTCTGACCGAGCTGTCCGGCAGGCGGAAGGCCGGGCAAGCCGCGCGTAACACGGCGGCTCCGTTACAAACTGCTTACTGTAACGTTTCTAGGGAGGTTTCTAGATTTCTTCGCAAAAAGAAACGGGCTGCATTCAAGATGTTTTGTGGCTCGTTACACGCCAACTCTGACCTCGGCTCTGTTTGGAGCATTGTGAAAGCCTTCACGCATGCCAGAAACTACTCGCGTAGTCATAGCAATCGCAATAATATTTGACGGTCTAAACAAGTCATTTGACAAGATTCCTCCCACCGTTCCACCTACAGTTCTTGACTACGCAAACTTACTCAGCAGTGTTCCTCCTGTAGCTGGTAATTGTCATGATCGATCCTTCTTAGAGGCTTCTATAAGTAAGGAAGAGTTCATGTCCGTTATAGACACTCTTAAGGTCAAGTCGGCTCCTGGCCCTGACCTAATTTCCAATGCAATAATCTCACACTTTCCTGAAGAGCTTTATACTTATGTCTTAAAGCTGTTTAATAAAATGTTCAGTCAGCAGGTTTATCCTGATCAGTGGAGAAATTACTTCGTGGTTTTCATTCCAAAACCGGGTAGAAAAGGGGCGTACCGCCCTATTTCTTTAGCCAACAACTTGTTAAAAGTCCTAGAAAAGATTCTGTGTCGACGAATGGAATGGTGGACCGAAAACAATCACATCATTCTTTCCTGTCAGTTTGGGTTTAGACGGGGTCTTTCGTGTACCGACAACCTTGCAATCTTTGTCTCAAACATTAAGCTTGCTAGTAATAATCGTCAAGTAACTGGAGCTGTTTTTCTTGATATCGAGGGTGCATTTGATAATGTCCTCCCTCCCGTCTTACTCTCTATGCTCCCACTTATGGGATTCCCTCCCAAAATCGTAAGCTTCGTGTCTGCAGTCATATCTTGCAGGAACCTTGAGGGATTTGTTTCTGGAGTTCCACTACAGAAACGGTCTACGTCTGTGGGTGTCCCACAAGGCTCAGTTTTAAGCCCTTTACTTTTTAGTCTCTATATGTCGTTCGTTGAAATGTGCCTACCTCTACCAGTGAAGATAATCATGTATGCGGACGATATCGTCATTTATTGTTCACATTCTTCAGTTAGGTATGTAGCCCATCAACTCAATATTGCGCTAAAAAACCTAAGCGCACATTTATCTGATCTGGGACTTAGACTATCTCCAGAAAAGTCAGTCGCCACCTTTTACCCTCTTAATACTTTAAGAAATATGAAGTGGCAAATCCGTAAAGAAAACGTTAAGTTTTCTTTGAACAATAAAACTGTACAAATAGCCTGGAAAGTCAAATTTTTGGGCGTGTTTCTCGATTATGCTCTCAAGTGGAAAACTCACGTTTCTGAAATTCGTAAAAGAGTTCTTCCAAGAATAAGTGTTCTCAAAGCTATTGTTGGAATTAAATGGGGTGCTCATCCGAGTGTTCTTTCTACTGCCTACAAGGGTCTGGTGAGGTCGGTGTTGGAGTGGGGGTCTCAGATAACGTCTCCTCTTGGGGATCGAGAGGCTCTTGTCCTTGATAGACTTCAGTATGCATGTTCCCGTGTAATTTGTGGCTTCATGCGTACCACACCCACCAATGTACTCTTGGATGTTATCAATGAACATCCTCTCCGGTGTAAACGCAAGTATCTTATGCGAAAGTACGCATACCGCGTGGCTTCACGAACTGACCACCCTCTTAATCTCATGCTATCTCAATCCCTGTCTAACTGGGAACCAATATGTGATGATAATCGATTTGATCTGTTTGACGTCTTTATACACCTTGCTCCGTTGATCCGACAGATTGAACCGAGACCTTTGCCGGGGTTACTTGCGTTCCCGTTCAATGTACGTTACTTCAAGTGTCCAGTGGACACCGAGTCGGGTTTGACCTTCAGAACTGCTACTTCTCCACAACAGGCCTTCGCCTCGTTTCTTGTCGAAAAACGTGCCACGTATGTGTTTTATACTGATGGTTCTTGCGTACCCCCTTCTGGAAATTCTCCTGCAAGGGTAGGGTACTCAGTGGTGTCCGAATACCCGGGTATGACACACTATTCCCGAATCAATAATCATTCTTCGGTTTTTGATGTTGAGGCCAAGGGCGTACTCTGCGCGTTGGAGTACATTAGTGACTTTGAGTTCGGTCAATCGTATATAGCCACGGACTCGTTAAGTGTCCTTAGGTGCCTCGACTCCTTTGACCCGCATGGCAGTCATCCTACAGATATCTATAAAATAAAGACGCTTACCTTAGAATTGCTTGCGCGAAAAGCTCGGGTTGAGTTCCTTTGGGTTCCTGCTCATAAGGGCATCCGGGGGAACGAAATGGCGGACCAGTACGCTAAAAAGGCTCTAGATATGCCGGAACCAAACTCTTCAGAAACTTGCTCCGCCAGGTCAGTTTTTCCTAGCTTTCAAGCTATGGCGGTTGAAGAGTCCACTGCGTTTCTTACAACTGAGGCCCGGTATAAAGGCCTCCGATATTTTCGGCTCAAAAGGAAGTTTTTGGGAAAACCGTGGTATGAGGGTACCAAAAAACCCCTCCCTAGATCATTGATCTCCTTGATATCCCGCATTCGGTCATTTCATACCAGCGCACGTTCGCATCTAGCTAACAAAAACATTGTCGACTCGGCTGAGTGCCCGTGCGGTCACGCAAACCAGGATCTTGATCATATCTTTTTCAACTGCCCAATGTATAAAGACTCATCTGATCAACTTTTGATAGATCTTTTCCATAGTGGCTTCAGTCCGCCCTACAAGGTGGCTAATATAGCTTTCTCAGACAATATTCGCGCTATGCACGCCATGTTATGTTTCGTAACACGCGCGCAAATATCCTTTTAAGCTTTACCAAACTCTTGCTTTTATCACTCCTGCTTTTACTCCTTCCCCTTTCTCTTACCATGCACAAGACAAATATCCTCACACTGGACATGACCACTCGCCTTCACAGTTTAGGTTTGTTTTTCTTGCATACACGAAAAGTGTAAAGTGTACACCTTACACTTTTAATACACTACACTTTTTGAAAGTGGGGGAAACATCGTGTAAAGTGTATGCTTTTCAAGAAAAACGCCAGAGTGTAAGAAAAGTGTATGATTGGTTAGTTTCGTGAAAACGGTTGTTATTAAAACGGTTTTATCAGTGCGTGTAAACGTAGTCGTAGTCAGNATCTCCAGAAAAGTCAGTCGCCACTTTTTACTCTCTTAATACTTTAAGAAATATGAAGTGGCAAATCCGTAAGGAAAACATTAAGTTTTCTTTGAACAATAAAACTGTACAAATAGCCTGGAAAGTCAAATTTTTGGGCGTGTTTTTTGATTATGCTCTCAAGTGGAAAACTCACGTTTCTGAAATTCGTAAAAGAGTTCTTCCAAGAATAAGTGTTCTCAAAGCTATTGCTGAAATTAAATGGGGTGCTTATCCGAGTGTTCTTTCTACTGCCTACAAGGGCCTGGTGAGGTCGGTGTTGAGACTGGGGGTCTCAGGTAACGTCTCCTCTTGGGGATCGAGAGGCTCTTGTCCTTGATAGACTTCAGTATGCATGTTCCCGTGTAGTTTGTGGCTTCATGCGTACCACACCCACCAATGTACTCTTGGATGTTATCAATGAACGTCCTCTCCGGAGTAGGCGCAAGTATCTTATGCGGGTTCCTGCTCATAAGAACATCCGGGAGAACGAAATGGCGGACCAGTACGCTAAAAAGACTCTAGATATGCCGGAACCAAACTCTTCAGAAACTTGCTCCGCCAGATCAGTTTTTCCTAGTTTTCGAGCTATGGCGGTTGAAGAGTCCACTTCGTTTCTTACAACTGAGGCCCGGTATAAAGGCCTCCGATATTTTCGGCTCAAAGGAAAGGTTTTGGGAAAACCGTGGTATGAGGGTACCAAAAAACCCCTCCCTAGATCTTTGATCTCCTTGATATCTCGCATTCGGTCATTTCATACTAGCGCACGTTCGCATCTAGCTAACAAAAACATTGTCGACTCGGCTGCCCGTGCGGTCACGCAAACCAGGATCTTGATCATATTTTTTTCAACTGCCCAATGTACAAAGACTTATCTGATCAACTTTTGATAGATCTTTTCCATAGTGGCTTCAGCCCGCCCTACAAAGTGGCTAGTATAGCTTTCTCAGACAATATTCGCGCTATGCACGCCATGTTATGTTTCGTAACACGCGCGCAAATATCCCTTTAAGCTTTACCAAACTCTTGCTTTTATCACTCCTGCTTTTACTCCTTCCCCTTTCTCTTACCATGCACAAGACAAGTATCCTCACACTGGACATGACCACTCGCCTTCAGTTTATCTTTCCTTATACGGAAAAGACTGCTCAGCAAAGGTGCTCCAAACCTAATATCAGTCAGAAGTCCCTGGAATGGCTTCCTAGAATGGCGTATGGACTAACTTAATTCGGTCCACTGAGCCAATTTTGCACCAAACCAAACCTACTACAGGGACTCACTCTGGTTTCCCTTCAACACACGAATAAATCTTTCGCCTTTTACTACAGGGACTGTAGTGTTACACAGTATCACCCAGGGTTGGGCACGTATTATACGTGAGGTATTTTACATTGTATTATACTTGGTATTGTACAGTATAATACATCGCTTAGTTTTATACATATTATACTTCGTGTGGCGCCATCTCTACATCATGTGTATAGTAAATTTTTAAGTCCAACATCCATGATCCATGTTGTTAGAAATCGGTCCGAGATTTTGGTTCAAAAAATGTATAGCCAATCAACTTGCAGTTTTTAAGCGGAAAACAGCAATTTTATTGACTACGTTAGTCAATTGTGATAGAATTTTGATGGTTAAAGAAACATCATTTCAAAACTGCAAGCAAATTGTAACTTTTGTTAAAGTTATCCAAGGAAAGACCTTTTATTTAAAGTCATGGGATATCTTGTGCAATTTAGAAGAAATACTTAATGAAGCACTACATATAATTAAAACTAAATACTCTGTCATGATTTATTCTGTAATCACAGATCAAGATTATCATACACTAAAAACTAGTGAACAAAATAATTTGTGGTTTTTAAATTGCAACTTATTCTTTCCATTATCATTAGAAAAAGTATTATTAAATGAAAATTTTGTAGATAAAGTTCGTTATCTGCTTGTTGAATTCTTAGATTTGAAAGAAGATTTATTGAAACGTGATACAGCAACAATTATATTATCGAATACTACCTCTTGTGATAATTTGCATGATATGTATAAATCTTGTAAAAAAAATTTAGCAGCTATGAGACAAATTGTCGGCGAAAACGTATATAAATTGAAAAGAACTGTTGTCAGTATACTTTTCGACAAAACATTCGAGCAAGAATTACACGATTCTTTGGACTTGTATGGATCAATACGTTCAATTATAGAGAAATGTGAAAATTCACGTACAACATTTGCAGATATTGTTGAAGATTGGTTGACTTTAGAAACATTAAACAACAACCTCACTTATCGAATTAAGGCTAGTAATAATAAAATAATCACTCCAATTGCATTGGCAGAAAACTTTTGTCATCCAAATTATCAAGGAATTTTATGTGTAATGGCCCTTACAGGATAGAGAAATTTTTGAATTTCTAGTACTTTTCTATTCTAGGCCAATCAACAAGCTTAAAAACTTTGTTGACAAATGTAATTTGCATTTCTACAAACATAATAGTGTACTTCGATAAATATTATACGTTTTATACGTATTTTATACGTTTTTTACGTATTTTACCGTAAAAAACTGTAAAATGTAAAAAACTATAGATAATGCTCGAATAACCCAACCCTGGTATCGCCTGTACGTAGTTTAAAGCACCCTCTGTATCACGCAGTGTAGTGAAAATTACAAAAGTGAACGAATTCACTAAAATATCTATGATCTTATTGGTCAACACCTAATAAATTAACTCGCTTTTGTAATTTTTACTACATTGCATGGATACAGAATCGATCCTCTTGCTAGAAAGCAACCCTAAGAGCAGCCATCCTATCGTAGTTTTTTACCAGTTTTTTACGACGGTTTCAGCCGCTGGTTTTAGCGCTATATCTACAAAAGTGTCAAAAGCTGCGTTCCACATTAAAGGCAAATCGCAGGTCTCGTAGAACTGATCAATCACGTTGGCCGCTTGGCTGATTTGACTCTGCAATTGGTCAGTTCCACAAGATCTGCGACTTGCGCGCGCGCACACACGGGTATTCCAGTTATTGAACTTCAAGAAATCCGATTATTGACACAAGGTTTAATAAATATAAAAATGTTACACTTGGAGGCATAAAGCATGTCACGAATATTTAATTTGGTATAAATATCACACAAACTGTATAAAATAAATAACTAGAGGTAAATATTGATTTCTTCTTTCTTTCTTCTTTTATAAAAGTGAATACTTATCTTAATCAGTCATATTTTATACATGTTTACAATATTAATGAATGTTTTACTATTCAATACAGAAGATAATATCCTAATATTATGTTCAAAAATACTTTATATTCATTTTCTCTTATATGTATGTAAATATTTCAACTCTTCATCAAAAAGTACACAATTATTCTATAATTTGAAATTTTATCTAGTAAAAAAGCTATGATGAGTTTCACAATTTACTATTCATAGTTAGCATATATGTACAAATTTTTTATATTATTTTTATATCTACATTCATATATATATGTAAAATTTAGCGCAATAGCATAAGCAAATTATTATATTTGCGTTCTATTATACATAAAGATTGTAAGGAAAAAGTTGGCTTTCACCTTCTTGCAAAAAAATTTGTAAAGCTTTGTACAATAAATATCTACCGAATTTTTGTTTTTGTTGCATGCTCCATGTTGCCGCGACGCCATAGTATTCACCATTTTTACAGTTTCCTAAGTGTTCTCTTCCTATTGCATCTATCATGGCGGCTTCTCTCGTATAAGCTTCTACTGGGATAATATTTTGAAAAACATGTAAACAAATTACACCGTGATTGCTGCTCCATATATCGAGAATGTTATCGACTTTTTTATTTCTAATGGTTGATTTGCCCGACCATATTTTGTAAGCGTCGTAGAGATGATCAAAGGGTCTAGAGCGTTTGCCTTTTCCGATGTAAAATATAGAATTAAGAAAAATAGACCACACTTCAGATTCAATCAGACGAGCGTTACGATTCGGTAGATCTTGCGTTATGCGCGGATCTAACAGCAGATACGTAAAAGACATCTTCGATGTGCCTTCGCGCCATCTCCGCGACGGATCCGGTGATGCAAATTCTTGGAATACATGCTTTTCTAGACTTCTATAAGTATCCAAATGATTTAACCAATTCCCAAATTCTAGATGAGATTTGATTCGTTTACTTAGTTCTATATGATTTTTTTGATTGTTTTGTAGGTGTGGCATCAACGAAGTATTGGTATCTCTGACAGCTTTTAAGCGCATAAGACGCTTTAAATAAATCTGTCTAGTTGTACTAGTAATCGGACCAGGAAGATCGCCAAACTGTCTAAGCTCTGTTCTAAGAGTCACATCGTCGATGTATAATGGTAAATTTTGAGAAGCAGATATACTCGAAGCATCTAGACATAATAAAAGAAATAATTTTTTAAATACTTACAGTCAATAATATATATTGAATAATAAACATTTTATATTAAATAATAAACATATACATAATAACATGTATAATAACATGTATATTTTTGTTTCACTTTACCTGATACAGTCATTTTACTTTTGATGTCACATTCACTTCCACTAAAATAAGAGGAACAATTAGTAAAGAAGGTAAATAAGTAACTAAAGAATGATAAAGATCATTTCAATAAGTTTTATCTTTCATTTATTAAAAGTAAAGTAAATAACTTTTATACAAAAGATTAAACATTGTAACTCACCTATATGGTGTGACACAAAGTCGCCGTTCTAATAGAACCACATCTTCTTCTAGATCTTCATATTTATATTCTTCTTGAGTACTAACAAATGAAAGTAGAGACCTGTGTGATTAAAAATATTTAAATAAAACATTTTATAGAATTTTTTCTTATAAAACAGTTAAATTTTATTAATAAAGAATACAAATTTATACTCACGAGTTCTTTTCCGATTGATATACGTTTGAGTCTTTTACTTTAAATGTATCTTCTGTCTTACTGAAATCAATGGTGTGCTTGTTCAGTTTTGAAAGAAGTAACTGAGACTGCGACAACGAACAAGCTTGTGTATCTAATTTATGCAACGAAGCTTCATGAAGTTTATTACTACACCAATTTTTTGCATGTACATTGCAAATCTTACTTATGTTTACATTTAAATCTTCATTTAATAATTTCTTAGTATCACAGTCAACACAGTCTACGAATTCTTCTTTATGTGATAAATCAATAGATTTTATCATATTTGCAGATTTCTTAAGTGAAATATCTATTGCTTTTGGTTCCTTATCTGGTTTAAATATGTTTTTTCTAATTGTTACAAATTTATCATTTATTTGAGTGTTTTTGAATTTCATATATTTATTACCACTAAAGTAGTTAACAGATTTCTTTTTTTCTATTTGATTAAAACTGTTATTTAGATTTACAAGATTCGGGTCATTGTCTATATCCTGATCATATTTTTCATTATCGAAATTTATTGTAAAATTATCGTAATTTTCCTGTCCCGATTTTGAAAGTTTGTTACAATTTATTGACAAACATTCATTACTTGTATGTAGCATATCTACTTCTGAGAATATTGTTTTATTTAGATCAACCGACTTGAATTTAGTATTGCCACTAAATTCATCAGTAGTAACATCACTTTCATATGGGTAAGGATAAAATATTTGCCTTCTAGAATACTTGTATATTGATCGTCTTTTTCTTCTTGGTGTGGATTGAGCAATGCGTTTCCTATGCCAATTATATTCAGACTGTTGCGTTTGATTTTTATATTTCTTAGTGTTTTCAAGCATTTCTTGAAAAGAAGAGTCAATGCTTAATCTTTTTTTTAAATTCAGTCTTTTATTTGTATGTTCAGATGTTGTGAAACTAGGTGACATACTGATAATATCATCATTGATAAGTGGCGATGTATTTACAATATTTTTTTTCATTCCTTGATTAGGTGTTTTAAAATTTGGTGACATACTAATAATGGAATTGTCAAAAATATGAATAGGTGTTAAAGGCGTCTTAGTCACAACTTTTTTGTGTTTTTTTTTGGAAGTGCTTTGTTTAGAGGATCGTGTTTTTGTAGGAGTGGCAGATTTCGAGATATCTTTGACACATTTCTTCTTTGGTTTGTGTAAAGTACTCTTTAAAGTTTTGTCGTATTTATGTTTATGAGGTATATCTTCATTCTCTTTTAATTGGCATGATGCACTAGAATTACTTGTAATGCTCCTTTCTCGTTGATTGTTTTTTTTATAAATATTCAAAGTCTCATTAATATTACAGTTATTTACTGAGAATGAAAGTTGATTAATAATTTGACTGACAAGACATTTTTCTCTTTCTACAGCATCGGAAAGATGTAGATTTGCAAAATCAAAATCAAGTCCAATAAATGAGTAATTTGATACTTCTCTTGTGTCTTTTTCTGAATGATCTTGAAGTTGAACGGTTTGACTATGTTTAAAAGAATATTTATTTAGATTGTCAGACAATATAGATTTAGTTTCAATAGTATTATTACATAAATCTGTCACACAGCTTGTATCTATCATTGACGAAGAGTTTGGCTTGCAATTATAGAAATCAATAAGCGTACTCTTCTCTGTTGTATTATTTTCATCTAAATTTACTATCTTTTCCTTTAATGCAATGTATTCAGCAATTACATTTCCATTTGTTACTAAGACCTTATCTGTAACATTAAGAATTAAAGCTTGGAATAATAAGCGTGTCAAATAAATTCTCTGATCAAATGCTAAAAAAAGGATAACCTTACCAAGTGCTATATTGAACTTCGGTTTATTATCTTCATTTTGAAAGGTTAAACAATAATCTGAAAGCAATGTTAGAGCCTTGAAATATTTACCATCAAAGGCAAAATGAAATGGACTGTGTCCATCATTGTCCAAACAAAGTGGATCACCACCATTCGCTAAAAGTAATTGTAATATATTTAGTCTGCCCCAGGCAGCTGCCACATGAACTGGAGTCATTCCATCATTTGATCTAAGATTGTATTATAAATATATTACATTTATATATATATATTTATATATGCACAAATGCAAAAGTATTCAGTTTATAAATATTTGTGTACCTCACATTAGGATTGCCACCATGACGTAAAAACAACTTAGTAACTTCTTCTGCAAATTCTTCAGAATCATTGCCAATAACTAAATGAAATGGAGTAACTCCATATGTCGGAATTATGACATTAGGATCTGCATCTTTACTTAAGAGGAGGGTTGCCACTTGTCTATAAAACAAAAACTAATATTGGTCAAATATACAAATCTTTAAATAAAGAAGCACTTCAATTCTTCCAATTCTGCAATACCAAACAATCCAGTAAACATAAAACATTAAATGCAATGGCTCTTTCACACAGACTGTATTAATATGTTACACACAAAAAACAATCCTAATCAGAGCAAAGCATTTTCTCTCAGAAAAAAACACAATAATTACTTAATATAATAATTTGCATCTCTCTCTCTCTTCTCCAGCATGTTAAATCCACCGCATGTGAAAAACATTGTAGTTGTAAGCACTTCAACTACAAGCCAGTGTTATCTTTTGTTACCAATATACAGGGTATATAGGTATCTAAAAAATTTTGACATAGCCAAAATATAAAGATAGATCAGTCTGAAGAGAAAAGTTTTGTACTATTTTGCAAAATTCACAATAGGTATTATAAATTCAGTATTATAAATAGTATTATAAATAAGTATTATAAATTCACAATAGACTTACTTCATGAAATCTCCGAAGAGATAAAGAGAGCAAGAGACGAAGCAAACAAGTAAGTGGCAAGTGACACAACTTCTTGCAATCAGCTGATTTTCACAACTAAATTATACACTCCTACAGAGTCCGGACCATCACTTCTCATGCACTCATTGGATCATATGTATTAATTAATCGCTCAAAACTTATTGTGAATTTGGTATGACTTTTTGGTTTAGATTACTTTAATCTACCTTCACACTTTGGCTGTGTCAAAATTTTTCAGACATCCTGCACGCGTACCATACACACACACGCGCGCGCGCGCATGCATTAGAATTATTCAGAGTGCACCGCGTGGAGGTTGCATGGACGGACTTTACACCTTTGTGTGTGTGTGTGTGTGTGTGTGTGTGTGTGTGTGTGTGTGTGTGTGTGTGTGGTGTGTGTGTGTGTGTGTGTGTGTGTG